>NC_045614.1:46225568-46528598 GCF_009829155.1 Mustela erminea
CATTTTACCTTTTCTATGTCAAGGACTAGGGGCATGAAAATGAGCCTACTGTGCTTATGCTCTCCAGAGCACAGAGGAAGACAGACAACTCCGTAAACGACCACCCAGGATGTGAAGCATCACCAAAAGGTTGAAATGGTGGCACGAAACCACAAGGAAGAAGAATCGGGGTCAGGCTGAGAACTCAAACTTCAAATCTCACAATTTAAGCTCAGGATTAAAAGATGAAGTGAGTGTTTACCAAGTGAACATCCAGAGGGAGGCATCTTGGGCAGAGGGGGCAAATACCCCTGATCACAGAGCTTTGGAGGACATGGAAGAAATCTTCCCAGAGAAACTGGAGATTCTGGAGACATTCCTGTGACAGCGAAGAGGCTACCAAAAATAGAGTAACTACACAGGAAGCTGACACAGAAGAGAAGATAGAGCATGGTTTTGTGCAAAGACAGGAGGGAGAGGCTGAGTAATTCAAGGAGGCTAGGGGTCCCAGAACACTTTGCTCCCAATTGTATTTATTTATTTATTTATTTATTAGCCTTTCAATGTAATCTCTGGGGAAGTACCACCCTGGTGAGAAAAACAAAGCTTGCAAGCTTATGAGAGCCATTTGATAAACCTCCCAAGCCCTGGGGCCTCTGTGTGGAATCTCAGCTGTGGTAATATGTAAAACTTGAGTTGTAAACAGAAGAGAGATTGTCCAAATTGCTTATATCTACCCCAGGCAGGGAGCTGCAGTCAGTATAGGTTTCCTTTGGTATCTGTAGTGTCCAAAAAATAAGAAGTGCATGGTTAGAAAATGGAAACTGATGATAATGTGAAGTTTTAAAGCACAAATTAATCCTCTGTTTCACTTGCTCCTTGCTTACTAAATACAAATATTTCTGGTTCACTTACTTGGAAAAAAAAATCTGACTTTTTTAGTAGTATAACAAGATCTTGCATTGGGAACAGCAATAAAGGAAGAGCCATACTTTGATGCATCTACTCCCAAACTCACACACTGCGCCCTCTTTGTCCCCAAAAGTAAAATAGGTCAAAGACATGGTAGTGTAACCTAATACAAAGTGCTTCTCAGTGTAGAATCTATTCCTACAGGATTTCTTTTGGATTCTCAATTTGATTAATTCCTGAGAATAGAAATCTATGGTAGCAAGAAGAAACTAGTACAAAAGTGTTTTTTTCCCTAATTCTGCTTTTAACATACAAGAATATATTGGTGCCATTTTTATCTTTGGGAGATTTGTCCAAGCCTGTTTTCAGAATCCATCAGTCCACCCTGTGAAGTATTGGTCTCTCTCTGTACAAAGATTCAAATAACCACTCTACAGATATCTGCATTCTATTCCATTTCCCCAGACAGACAATGTAAATTACAGTTAGCTTCCCACTAGGAACATAAATTGAGACAAGCCGTTTTGTAGACAATGAAAAACACTGGACCATCCAAAAGTCAATAGAGCTTTATTGAATGAATGAAGTCATTCATAACTTTGACTTTGGAGTGAATAACAAGTTTTTGCTAGAAGCAGATTCATCTTTCTAGTTAGATTTTGTTTTGTCTAGTAATAGATTTTTAGACTGCTGCAGAGAGCAAGCTGGCATTGGGTTGATTTGAGAAACAGCATCTCTTTCCTTTTTTTTTTTTTTTCCTCCTGTATTGAGGCCTGGGAAATTTTCCCCTAACTTCAGTCCAAGTTTATGGAAATCGTGTAACCCAGGACATCTGGTGGGGCTGAGCCACTCCTGATGATCCACAAGTGTTGTGTTGAAATTTGTGTTTGGCCCCCAAGGTGCTATTCGGAACACACGACACAACAGTTCACATTTTCTGGACATCTAACAATTTTCAGTAGGTATGGTAGCCTCAAATACTCCCTATGCAGATGAATGCATATTCTTTATAATTTAGTGAAATACACTTTCCCAATCCCCAAACTCTGAAAGCTTTATTCACAACAGCACAACCACCCTTTTCATTTTGTTTTCCCCCAGAAAAACTTTGCACTTTAAAGACTAGCAGGGATTCATGCCCAATCTCTCACACATTCCATAACTGCCAATGACTCCATTGGGGAGGAGTTTTGGGAAAAGTAATGATACTAAGGGAGGAATTGGGGAAAAGACCCTGTAGCCACTGCAGAAATGATAGACACTAGGAACAGAAAGCTTTGTAGAGGCAGAGTGCAGACAGACACCTCCCTCCCTCCCTAAAAACTCTGTACCATGCAACCATGGCAGGACTGGAGAAAGGACAAATTAAAGTTGCCTGAAAGAAGAGCCTTTTAAACTGATCTTTTCCCTCTCCATTTCTCATTTTCTCAAAACAAAACTGTCTAATGCTCCTGCAATTACTTCTAACCCTTCTCTCATTTGGATACCATCCTTCACAGGCAAAGTGTACTCTGGGGAGTGGGGAGAACTTCAAGTCAGACCTGGAAGAGTGGAGGAAGTTTCCTAATTTTTACATTTCATTTAAGTTGCACCAGCCAGTTCCCCAGGAAATATGAAAAGGAAAATCCAGAGCAAAAGTTCTCCCCCATGAATTCTATAAAAATGCACGTGGTTGGCGTGAGCATCCCTTGGCTATTCCTCTCAGAGATTAGAGAATGAATGATAGGGCCTAGAAGAGCCCGCAGTCTGGGATTCTTCCTCTTATAAAAAGCATTAAGCTGCTGATCTTTCTCACTCACTAGCTTCAATTTTCACATTCCTGCTTCCTGCTCTCAGCACTGCGCCACACTATACTGCTTTTCAGATCCTTGGTCAAACCTTCCCACCTTCACATAGGATAGCCTCTCCCTGCCTTAAATACCTCCTCCTCTTTCCTTACTTATTCTTCCCTCTCTCCTTGCAGCTTCTTTAGACAAGCCTTCCCCAAACCCTCAGGATAAATTAGATCAGCCTGTTATGCCTTCTCTCATTGGCCTGTTTTCCCTTCTCAGCAATCATGAAGGCTGCTGGCCTCCCGTACCACCAGAAAATAAATACAGGGGGAGCACTCACATTGCCCTTATTCACTAGTGAACCTCCAGCATCTTCATGGCTGTTTTCTCCTCTCCTCCCCAACCAAATAATGAGTAAATATATGTCCAACTTCTGTGTCAAGGACTGAGCACTTAGGCACGTGGTCTTCTTTCTCTGTGTGTCTGTGTCCCAATTTTGTCTTTTTATATGGACAGCAGTCATAATTGATTAGGGCTTACCCAAAGGACCTCACTTAAACTTAATTACCTCTTTAGAGACCCCGTCTCCAAATCCAGACTCATTCTGAAGTATACTGGGGGGTTAGGTTCCACTATATGATTTTGGGGGGTATACAATTTAGCCCCCAACAGTCCTGTATGGATGGGAGGCTTGCTTAGATGGGTACATACAATTAGCCAGCTGTCACTATGAACTCTTTCTTCCCAATGACATATAAAGGGAGTTTTGCTTTCCTCTTTCATCAAATGGGTGCCTCTGACCTGAAGGCATCTCATGGAGGCTTAGTGAGAAATGAATGTTCAAGGAACAGAGACGATTTAGCTTTAACACCCTTCTCTTATAGTTGGAGAAACTGAAAAAGATATCAACCTGGCCAAGATCTCCCAACCAGTAAGTGGAAAAACTGAAACTGAATTTCAGATATAGGAAAACCAAGATTTGCCCCCAGATCTTCCTACCTTGCATTATCAGGATAATTGCCTCAGGTTTATTTAATTTAGTCTGTCAAGGATGAATAATCTGCAGTGATATATAGTCCTCGTTATGAAAATCTTACTTTTGGTTCCTATACTATATGTGGAAAGTTCCTTTCTGTTTTTACCTCAACATCTCGTGCAAATCAGTGTGCTAAGCATAACCATAGGCAGCACCTCCCTAAGGCCATTTCTATTCTTCTTAAAAAGAGACATTTATTCAAAATACAGGGGGACTTAATTTTGTTCTGCCATCTTGGGAAGGAAAAAGATGGCAAGACAGAAATAATCCATCATAATCTTTTCAAATACCAAAGCCCTCTGCTTCCCATGCAGTGGTTTTTACCCTGGGCCATGACTGTAAATGATAGCTGTCACAGAGAAAAGAACTATTAATCCAAAAAGATTCAGCTCTCTCATACTGAATCCCCAAAACCAACTTAAATTCATGAATCATAAATTGTATCTGACGTGTCACCAAATCCTCCCAGGCTCAAAGCTCAAAGGCTCTCAGAATCTCACTATACACACTTCCTGAGGAATTTCAATTTAGGCTGAAGTGAGATCTTCTGTTGGAGTGATACAGGTAATAGCCACAAAAAGTTCCTTTCATTCCATAAGATCCTTTCCCTGAATACATATTGAGCATGTACTATATGCTGGACATGATCACAGGAAGGGTGTGTTTATAGTTAGGGTCAAGTAGCATGCTAGGAAGGACTGACATTACTTCACCCTTGAGATGCATGAGAAAGGAAGAAATTTGTTCCAGATTTCTGCTACCTAAGTGAGAATCCAGAAGAGCATCCTTGATTCAAGTGGATACCCACTTTCAAACTCAGAAAAAAATGTCAAGGGAATTTAGAGAAAGGAGAGATCACTTAAAACTGTGGAGAGCAAAAAGTAGGAATTACATGCGTGGATGCATTTAGAGAGAAGGCAGCACTGTGACAGGGCATCAGAGAATGAAGAACACTTGAACTGGGAAAATGGGGAAGGAGAAAAGAAAAGCATGAGGCAAAGACATTTAAAGAAAATGTAAATTATGGGGTACTTGCAATAGTGCTTGCCACAGTAATTAGTTCAGTTGCTGGATCAGGAGAGAGAGGTGGTAAAAATGAGCTTTTATTGAGCCTCTGTAGTGTTCTAGGCCAATAGTGAGCATTCTATATGCATAATTTAATTTAATCTTCAAAACAACCCCATGAGCTGGGTTCCATTATTTTCTCCATGAGATAATAGGTTAAGCAATGTACCCAAGATCGCCCAAGAGGCAGAATCAGATATTTAATTCCAGAATCTATGCTCATAACCACAGCACTATCCTAAAATTTGATTAGGAGAAAAACTGAGTGCCAGAGTTAAAGCCTGAGACTTTATTCTGCAAGTGTGGGAGAGCTGTGAAAGGTTCTAAACAATGAAAATGACATAATTAACATCATTCTTCAGGAAGACAAAGGGATCTGTGACCATATATCGTGTGTCCAAAATAAATACAAAAAGATCTCCCTAGAATTTATACAGAGGGTACAGCTTTGGAGAACAACGGCTATTTCCCAGTCTCAGCTACCATTAAGGAATTGATGCAGTCACTTAAAGAGTCCCCCATCTTTCCTCACCCCCATTTCATGCATGGCTTCAGGTCATCAGGCTTTGGACACCACAATAATGAAAGCTATAGGGACAGATGACTCAAATCCTCACAGGTGGTTGTTAAAAGGTTAAACACACAGACTGTCTCATCTTTTAAAGCTGTATAGAAGCAAAAGTCAATCACCCATAGAAGAAGCGTACTGGTTGGGAATTATCCAGTACAAGTGATTAATCCCAAGTTGTATCCCTACTGCTTCCTCACCACCTTTCTGCCTTCCGTAGTGTTTTAGCTTATCAAAACTTACATAAAATTGATGCACTTTTTACAGCAACTTAACAAAATAAAATGTGAGAGCCTCTTCACCGAAAAATAGAGATAAAACAAATTACGTTCCAAACCAAAAAGAACCCACGTTCTGTATTATCCATTTTACTGCTACCAACTATACATGCTAAAGCTCTTCAAGAGGTTCCCACAGCTGTATGAGAGGCCCACTTATTAGGTATCATGTGTCAACTATTTCTTGTTCATAACTAGTATATTTAAAACCACAGAAATGGGAAATTGCCTATTTGGTTATTGGAATGTGAAAGCTCAAATCCTGTCATAAAGGAATAGCAAGATTGTATCATGTATTACATAATTCTTTCACTGACCACTAAATAAGTCTTTATGGAACACACTATTTGTCAGGCACCCTGCTGGGCACTGGGGATACAAGAACAAAGCTGAGTTGAATAACTAAGTTAAAGAATACGTTAATTAATTACACGTATGATATGTGTTATGAAGAAAAAAAAGACTGAGATAAGAATAACTGGTGTAGCAGAGAGCAGTCCATTCCTTTCTTCCTGCATGGCTAGCTACAGTACAATCTAGATCACGCTAATATGAAAAATCCCTTGGTGTTGGCTTTGTAGTGAGAGCTAACTGTACTCTGATGAGGATGCTTTGTTACTTAAATATCTCCCTAGCAAAGGACTCACAGCAGTTTGCAGATGGCATGCTCATTCATCACCGCAGCACTCCTGAGAGGCAAGAGAGAGGTTCAAGCCTCATTACATCTATTTAAGAAAGAGGAAGGGCAATGACCAGCCAAATATCAAGGAACAAAGCAGCTCCAGGGCTGATGCTGTAGCTGAGCTCAGGGCCCCTGTTCCTAGCTTTTTCCGCTAGAATATTCATTCTATCCTTCAGCATAAGTTGGCAACTCACGCATGCCTGGAGGTTCTGGAAGCAAACCAGCTTAATCCCAACTCAGCAAAAGGGCTTATCTGTTACACCAAGAAAATTGTTCCCAATAGTCATTAATATGAAGTTTGTTTACCTAAACTTATAAAATTTCCTATGTGAGAAATCTAGTAAAATGGAATCACGAACTGAATAATTTTGTTGAATGTTTCAGCTTGCTTTATCCTCCTTACAACAACAGACAAACAAATAACCCTACATTGGAAATTCCTGTGATGGAAATTCATAGTAGCCACATTGAGTGGAATTTATTATAAGGCAGAGTCATCATGAACCACATCCCGAAGAATAGATTCAGCTACTTAAATATTCAAAGGACATAAGAGAATCATAGAGTGTTCTGGAAGGGATGAAGAAGAATCACATAATTCAAACCTTTAAAATTCCAGACATGGTTTGAAGCCAAGGAAATTAAAATGACTTTTCTAAGGTCTCACAACTATTGAGCCAGAACTCAAATTACAGGTTTTTTATTCTAAATCCAGTGCTCTGTTAAAGGTATCAGAAACTCTACTCAACAGTGAACATATCCTTGGGACACAGGGAAGAAAGAAACATTGTGACTTAAGAATGCTGAGGACATTTTAGGGGTACCTGGGTGGCTCAGTCAACTGAGCATCCACCTCTTGATTTCAGCTCAGGTCATGATCTCAGGATCATAATCTCCAAGTCATGGGACGGGGCCTGCCCTGCATTAGGCCCCATGCTCAGTGGGGAGTCTGCTGGAGATTTACTTTCTCTTCTCCCTCCCTCTCTGCGCTTCCCCCTGCTCAAACTCTCTCTTTCTCTTTTTCTCTAAAATAAATAAATACATCTTTAAAAACTAAACTAAACTAAAACATTTTTTAAAAAAAAGGAATGCTGAGGACATTTTATTTATAATGACAAAATAGCAGCCTGCAGGTAAGCAGGGCAATCACTCAATGATTTAAAGCCCTTATACTTTTTTTCCATCTTAAAATTTTCTCATAACTAAGTCATATATGAAAGTTGCAAGAATAATACAAAGAATTACCAGATACTTTTATCCAGATTCTCCAAATGAGAACATTTTATTATATATGTTTTATATCCCAACCCTCCTTTACTGAACTGTTTTAGTGGCTAAGTTTCAGATGTGATGTCCTTCTATCCTTAAATAATTCAGTATGCATGTCCTAAAAATCAGAATATTCTTTTAGGTAGTCTAAACATAGAAACATAAGAATATTCTAGTACATGACCTTAGTCCAATTTACAAAATCAAGACAATTTAATGTTGATAAAATACTATAAATCTATAGCCCTTACTCAGATTTTTCCAGTTGCCCTAATAATGTTATTTAGAGCGAAACAAAAAATCCAAGATCACATGCTTCATTTAGTTTTTCACATCTTTAATCTGGAATTCTTTAATCTTTCCTTACATTTCATGACACACACAATTTTGAATAGAACGTTTTATAAAACATCCCTCTCTTCATGATTAGATCCAGGCTACACACTTTGGGCTGGAATACCATAGAAGAGATGTTGAGCTCTTCTCACTATATCAGAAGGCACATGCTATGAATATACCCCCTTAAACAATCAGATCATTTGGTTAAGGTAATTTCTAACAGATTCTTTCACCATATAGTTACTCATTTACCCTTTATAGTGATCTTGTAGGAAAATACTGTGAGTGTATGTTAACTTCTGTTATTCCCACTTTCACTCCCTGGTTTTAGCATCTATTGAATAATCTTGCTTGAATCAGTCATTACTGCGTTTGCCAAATAGTGATTTATGATTTTATCCTCCCTTCTACATTTATTACATTTGACCATAATGAAGAGTTTCCACTTTTTGTTTGTTGTTGTTACTTTTATTTGTCAATGGATTCATGGATTCATATTTTATCAACAGGTTGCAATCCTTTATGATCAATATTTATTTTAATGCTCCATTTGTTCCCAATTTGATCAGTGGGAGTTCCTTCAAGCTTCTTCTTGTATCCTTTTAATTTGTTCCCATCATTCTTGGAGAATTCAAAGATACTCATTCTCCTAAGGTTTTACAGAAGCTAAAGAACTGAGCTACAAGAAGGAGACTTGAATGCAAGTATCTGAATCCGAGAGAATATTCCAGGAGGTAGGGGAGCAGTGAAACACGAAATGGAAGAAAACTAGAAAAGAGGTTATCATTGAACTAGTAACCAACGTGGATAGCTAGAGTTCAATCCCACTGGGAAACTCTGGGCACTGTGTAGAACATATGCTTAGAGTTCTCCCACTCAATGAGTGAGGAAACTAGGATGTTTATACACTGAGGTAAATGATGATGTCCAAAGATATCCACATCCTAATTCCCATAGCCTGTATACCTTAAAAGGCAAATGGGATTTCACTGACGGGATTAGGTTAAGGATAATGGTGTAGGGAGATGATCCTGGATTATCCAGGCAGACCCAAAGTAATTAGAAGGGTCATGATAAACGGAAAGCAGGAGGATCAGAGTTAGAGAAGAAAATATGGCCATGGGAGCAGAGGTCAAAATGAAATGGTGCTGCAAGGCAAATAATTCCAGAAGATGGAAAAAGCAAGGACATAGATCTTTCCCTTAGATCCTCTAGAAAAAACACTGCCTTGCTGATACCTTGACTTAAGCTCCATGGGACCAGTGTTGGACTTCTGATGTCCGAAACTATAAGATAATAAATCTGTATTGTTTTAAGCCATTGAGTTTGTAGTAATTGGTTATAGCAGGAAGAGGAAACTAACACATAATACCAACTCACTGGTGGGGGCCTGAGTGGCTGAGTGGTTTAAGCCTCTGCTTTCAGTTCAGGTCATGATCTCAGGGTCCTGGGATCGAGCCCCACATCAGGCTCTCTGCTCAGCGGGGAGCCTGCTTCCCCCTCTCTCTCTGCCTGCCTTCTGCCTACTTGTGATCTCTCTCTGTCTATCAAATAAATAGATAAAAAATCTTAAAAAAAAAATACCAACTCACTGGTTAGGGACTATTCCTGGAGTGTTAATTCTCCAGTATTTCTGGCCTGCTGGCGGGTAAGTGAACTAAGGTGAGAAAAGCCTTTGGGCATAGGTATAGGTATCTATACCTCAGGCTGGTGTGCATCCAACACAGAAGGAGGAACACTAATGGCCTCTACTATATCACCAAACTGCAGCTTATTTCCTAATTTCCTCCCAGAGCAGCAAACACCCTCTTTTTTGCCACAGCAATTCAATCATTAAGTAAGCAACGAAGACTATTATTGGAAGAGGCAAAATCACACTTTGATGTCTCCCTGTGAACCTCATCTTAGACTGTTACTTTCTTGCTATGGATTCTTGGCTATTTGAGATAAATGGCCTTATCTGTTATCTGCAAAAGGCCCCAGATAAGGACAGGGGCTTATAATACATTGATGTTTATAAAACCTAGCTTTGGAACATCCCCTGTGATGTTTAATATCCAAGTATCACAGATAAGATGAAAGGTCAATTTTTAAAACATCTACAGAACAAGCCCCAGAAAAATAAAGGATCTTAATTTATACTATAATCACAAAAGAACTCTAGAAAAATATTCTAAAAAAATTGGAGAATATTACTATACGGCACTATCTATAAAAGGAAAGGTAGGATATAAGCAGTACATAAGGATATAACACAAAGGGAAATGAAGGCCAAGGTGAGTTTGAAATATCCACTGTCATCCTCTGATTATTAAGTGCTCAGTATGTATCCCTGAAGTTCCTTTTGAGCATTTTCCACTAATCAATCCCTGCTGTCTCTTTCTACTTCATCTATGTGCATGCACGTAGGGCAGTATTATAGTAAGATTCTGTTGTTTGTGTCATGTGGAGACCACTGCATATGAAGGAAGGAAAAATAATAAAAAGTGTTAGCCAAGATACAGGGAAGTCAAAGTTTTGTATATCGCTGGTGGAAATGTAAGATGATACAGATGTTGGGGAATATTGTTGGGCATTTCCTCAGAAAGTTAAACACAGAGTTAGCATATGATCTAGCAGTTCTCTCCTAGGCACACATTCAAGGAAATTGAAAACATAAGTCCACACAAAAACTTATATAGAGATGTGATGTTATTCATAACAGACAAAAAGTAGAAACAACCCAAATGTCCATTAATTGATGAGTGGATAAAACAAATATGGCGTGTGTGTGTGTGTATGTGTACATACATACACACACAGATGGCATTTGAACAATGCAGGGTTAGGGTGCTGACCCCCGACACAATAAGAAATTCATGTATAACTTTAGACAACCCCAAACTGAACTATTAATTGCTTAATGTTGACTGGAAGTGTTACCAACAAGATAAGCAATTAACACATATTTTGTAGGTAACATGTATTACATACTGTATTCTTCCCAAAAAAAGTAAGATAGAGAAAAGAAAATCTTATTAAGAAGATCTTGGGGCAGTCAGTTAATAGTCCAACTCGTGATCTCGGTTCAGATCTTGATCTCGGGGTCATGAGTTCAAGCCCTGCATTGGGCTCCATGCTAGATGTGGGGCCTACTTTAAAAAATTTTTTTTTAATTTTAAAAAAACTTAAGAAAAATTATACTTACAGTACTGTATTATGAAAAATCCATGTATAAGTGCACTCACACAGTTCAAACCTGTGTTAAGGGCCAACTGTATACACAAACATACACACACATACACCATGGAATAATATTCTGCCATAAAAAGGAATGAAGTACTGACACAGGCTCCTGCATGGCTGGACCTAAGTGAAAGAAGCCATTCACCAAGACTACATATTGTATGAATCTATTTTTATGAAGGTCCAGAATAGGCTAATTTCTAGGGAAAAAATCTACAAAAAGTAGATCAGTGGTTGTTAGGAGCTAGAAGAGGGAGCAGAGAATAGGGTGTGACTGCTCATGGTATAGGGTTTCTTTTGGGTTGATGAAAATATTCTACAATTAGTGGTGATGGAGGCACAGCTTTATGGATATACCCAAATAAAAACCAATGAAGTAGACAGCTTAAAAGGGTCAGTTTTATGGTACATGAATTATATCTCAATAAAAACATAAAAAAATGAGAGACAGACAGAATAAGTGGACTATGCCTTTACTTTAAAGTCTGTGGCTTTTATACACCACATATGTAATGCATTGTAGTTGTCTAAAAACAATGCTAATTTTAATAAAGTATCTGATTTTCCAGAAGTTCCTGAAAGAAAATATACATACATCATTGGAAACTTATCACTGGATCTAGTTTCTGTTTTTTGTTTTTTTTTTTTTTTAATTTTTATTTCCAGCATAACAGTATTCATTATTTTCATGTTTTTATATTCGCAGCACCAACCTGACTCTATGTGATGGTTTTAAAAACAGTAAAGGGAACATTATCTGATCATATTATTTTCCTGCTTAAAACCCTGCAGTAATTAAAGATAAAGTCTGTCCTTCTAGGCATACCATATTACGCCCTTCACATTCTGACCCTTGTCCACAGTCTTTAGCCTCTTTGTCTACCACTCCCCAAGCAGCTGCCCCCCTCTAGATGGCCCACCACATCCTCACACCAACCTCTCATGCAGCACACCACTGCCAGCCCATCCCTCTGCCAGAGTGCTCTTTACCTCCCAGTGTGTCTGGGAAACTGCTGCTCAGGTCATTGTCTGGGCACACAGAGAGGCCCTGGGAGAATTCTGTATACATCTCTGTTAATGCTCACCACCTGTGAGGATGCACCTTAACTCTTTGAGGGGGCACCACTGTTTATTCTTTGTACTTCAGTATCTATTGCACTCATGGCACATAGAAGACATTCTATAAATGTTAGCTAAATGCAAGAACAAATATTTTAAGAGGTTTTTAAAAATCGAATTGAGGAAGCAAGAGGTAGTTTGATCTAGTGGTCCAATTCCTCATCTAACAACAAGCAGACTTGTCTTCCAATTCTAGCTCTGTCACTTGCCTGCTACTTGAACTTAGGCAAGTCACTTATAGTCTCCCTCTTGAAAATTTTAGAATTTTAGAAAATTTTACAGATAAGAAATATCTAGAAAATACAAAGTCAAACACTACATTGTGTAATCTAGATTCCAACATCATAATTCAAAGACAGAGAGAATGGATGGGAAAATTCCTCAAAACAGCAAAGAAAACATCAAGCAAATTTCTTCTATGACCATCTAGAATCTGCTTCATACTAAGCTGTACACATAGAAACAGGCTCAGCTACATGATATGCTAATTACCCTATTCTTCTAACTCTTCCTTCATGCTTTGCTCTTTTTCCCCTGACTCTTCAGAAACACAGTACTTCTGGGAGTTGAAAATTAACTTTTCAAGAAGAGATTAAAAGAAGTGACTCAATTTTGCCTATAGAAATAAAGTTGAGAGACAGCAGTAACTGTGCCATGTAAGAGAAGATAACAGACTTCTGCACTGCACAGTTTCAGCAAATCCTATTTTTCACAAAAGTGATCTGCAAAGTTGGCAGTTGAAACATGAACTTGAGACACTCAAGACAAGAGTGCTGTATTTAAAACGCTCATTTTAATTGCAAAGTTCTCAGAAGTAGAGGCTCCAGAGTCAAACTGTCTAGGGTCGAATATAGGCTCTGTCACTTACTAACTGAGACCTTGGACAAGAACTTAACTTTTTTGCATCTTTTCATTCATTTTAAAAATGAAGATAATAATAGTAATTACCCCCATAGGATACTACTGTAAAAATGTGAAATATAGTACATATAAAATAATCCACACAGAGCCTACTTGCAACCTGTATACATAGCCAATATTTCTCAGGCGTGTACTGCTTTTGAGGTATTTTTTAGACTGGACTAACCACTGAGAATACAGTCATAATGAGACTCATCTTGCTCATAAAGAACAATGAAAATGCTTATTCCCTCACTCCCCCACTATAATATGACATATGGTTAATACAAGCATAACTGCATGTTTAGAATACCTTGGAGAGAGAAAGCAGGGAGTGAACAACTTTTAATAAAGACAATGGAGAATATTTCAAAAGGGAGATTAATCCTATGGCTACCATTTCTTGTTCTAAATGTCATAGTCCCCACCTCCATCCCACTGGTTAATCAGGAAATTCTTTATTTTTTTCATTGCTTAGGGACTGTACAATTTCAACACAAATTCTTCAACTGTGATAGTTGCAACAAAAATAACAAGCCAATCTCTTAAAAATTCTGAGAAATGATCAGGTCCCACAATTTGGATCTGATCATATTTGTCTTTTTTTCTTCCTGCCCCTGTACTTTCCTCTCCAGGAGCAGCGTGTATTTGTCTGTAAATTTGATGAGCGGAATGTACCAAGTTTCAGAATCCCATTTTTCCTTCAAAGAAATGCTGAATAATAGGTGTTTTAATGTTTTTGTTTTATGAAATTTCAAATAAGCATCTGTTAGTATCTGCTCTTAGGTTTTCATTTTAATTACCCACTTAGTGGAACAATCAATAATCCTGAAAGGCTGAACTGCTAACCACATAGAGATATTATTTTACACCCCATTTCCCTCTGTAGCTCTTGGGTATAATGAAAACTATACTTAGCTTTTGTTTTTGTTGTCATTGTTAAGTCTTAAAGTGTCTGAATAAATCAATCTAGTCACATAATACATTAAAAAGGTTATTTTATGATTGGTCCTTAAAGCAAAGTAGAATTTTGCCATTTGGAAAAGCTGGGGTAAAATGCCAGTTGATAGAGCAATGGAAGCAAAGTACAAAAGGATTAAAGTAAATGGTATGTTCTTAGAAATGCAAATAGTCCGGCTACGACAAGAGCATGGATTTCCAGATGGGGAGCAGTGCGAAAGGAGGCAAGCTGAAAAGGTAGGTTTCCTCCAAGTACTGAGCAACTGACTGATCAGTTTAGTGACTGATTGACTGATTTAACAAGTATTTATTAAGCCCCTACTATGTGTTAGATATTATGCCAAGCACTAAAAATAAAATGAGGAGCAAGACAGACATTGTCTCTGTCCTCATGGCACTTGTCTTCTAGTGAACTGTTAGCTACAAGGTTGCCATCAGAGTTTTTGTCTCTTTGAGATCTACATAATGCTTTCACATGAGGACAAGGGCAAAATTTGATCAACCCAAGTTATAAAAACATTAGTTTTGTTAGATATTTGAGGGAAAACTCATTAAAAATGAGTGAAGGACTAGTGTTATAATAACAGTATAAAGCTCATATCTACATGAACAATATGGTTTACCTTGTAATAAACACTTGTTATTTGATTCTTCGTATAATTCTGTATTTGGTAAAAGAAGTGTCATTACCTCAATTTACAGACATAGAAACTAAAGTGCAGTAGATTAAATGGTTTGCTCAAAGTCAGAAGTGAATTCTTGAATCTTCAACAGAGGACATATAATTAGCTAGGCCAGCCTGGGGAGGTGTATCTGGGAAATCTAATAGGCCCTCACTTCCTCTGATGGCACCTACCTGAATTACAAGGACAGTTTTTGAAAGGAGTGAACCAATTCCCAATTTAGGAATTCATTTTGTAAAATAAATCTTGCTGAGTAAAAATAAACATTATAATCTGAATATTAATAATAGTAAAACTCATCCAATACAAAGTACATTCAAAGCCCTTAACTTAGATTTAATATTTGATCCTCTAATCCTCATCACAATCTGATAAAGCAGATACTACTATTAACTCTTGTTACACAGATGAAAACATGGAGGACAAAAATAGGTTAAGTGATTTGCCCAAAGTCAAATAGTTAATAAGTAGAGAAAGAGGGATTTGAATATAGGATTCTCTAGTTCTGGAAATGAAACCTTTTACCAATGGGCTGTGTTCCCTCCAACGTCTCCTACAATCATGTGTTTATTTAACCTTGGGACCCAAGAACGTATAACACACAGTTATTGTTCTCAACTGACAAAAATCATGAACAATGCCAACTCTGTCTGGTGGGGAGCAGAACCTAGCCTTTTTCCTTCACCTACAAGGAACTTCTTATTTATGGGAACTAGGTGAAGACACAAGCATTCAGAAAAGAATAGGGCTCTGATGTGGTAGATGCTTCATTCTACTTAAAGACCATTCTCCTTCCTGCCTGCCTTTATAAAATACCCCAACATCTGGCTATACCACTTACCACTTCTTCTTGTTACTGGCTTCTACAGACCCTCAGGTCACTCTCTATTATTCTTGGAGATTTTAAGTCCTGACTCACTTATCACTTTCTCCAATACAACTCCTATCATAATTCCTGATGACGTTAATATCCATATGTGTTAACCCTTCCAATCATACAACATCTTAATTCCTTGGTTTCCTTCCTCTCTTTTTTGTCAGTCTTATGGCCCTAGAGGTCTTTAGAAATTGAAAGGGAACCTTTCCTTTGAAAGGAAACCTTCCTTTCAAAGAACAGGCCCTTAAAAGGATCTTGGTGGTCACCTGTAATCCTACTGTATTTTGTATTTTCTCTCTTCGCCCATTCCCACACTCCTCTACTCCCTCACTCTTAGCTAATGCCCTTCCTCCCTATTTTGCAGGGAAATCAGACCCAATCAGAAGAGAAACTCCATTATGTTCTCACCACCACATGTATACACCCATCTGCATCTGTGTCCATATGCTCTGTTTTTCCTCATGTTACTCCCGTTTGGTTCCTGGAATTACTCTCCTTGCTCCTACCTGAATTTATTCCCTCTAATCGTATAGTATAGATCCCCTCTTGCCTACTTTTGGATAATAGTCCTTGTAATTATTCCATCTTTCATGCATTATGAAAATTTCCTTCTCTACTGTATTATCCTTGCTATAAGTTCTTTCCTCTCAACAAAACAAAGCAATCTTGACCCACTCATCCCCCTGAAAACTACCACTTCATTTCTCACTCAGCTGCACTTTACAGCAAAACTCCTCTCTACTTTCTCCCATTCTCTTCTGAATCTGCCTTCCTGAAATTAGTCTTGACAAAAAACAACAATGGCCTCCATGTTCCTAAATCAAATGGTTGATTTTAACATCTCCTCTTACCTAAATAGTGAGCAACTTTTGACATAGTTGACCACTGTAGGAATGCTGACAATAGAAACTCCATCTTTGACCTGCTGCCCTGTCCATGTCCACACAATGACTTCCTTCAGGGCTACATGTTCCAGCCCCCTTGGAGATTAGTGTAAGCCCTGACTGAAATGCAGGGAGGCTTACTCTTAGGTCTTCTCTAAATTTGTTCAGATAACTATTAGAGATAATATAGTTTCTGCTCCCTGCCCTCCTCCTGACATACAGATGCACCACGAGGTCCATTAAATGTGAGCTCTCAATTAAGTGTATGCAGACCCTTTGACCTCACCACAACATCCTCCTGTATATCCTCTTGCTAGATAAAATCTGCAGACCACGGTCCAGATTTTACAAAGAACAACTGTACAGCTTTCTGACCCTCTCTGTCAGTAAATTGCCCTGAAGAGAACTGTGTAAACCGTATGGAGTTAGTTGCCTGTTTGGTTTTTCAGTCTCAAAATACCCTATCAGTTTGAAGGATACTTTATGGTCCCTCCCCCACCCCCCTTCTAACAATCACCTCCCACTCCCGGAAACTATTTCCTCCTTGGTTTCCACAGCACCATACCTTCTTGGTTTTCCATAACAAGTCCTTCTCTGTCTCTGCTGATGATTTCTCCTTATCTCCCTGACCTCTTCAAAATGTAGTACAGAAAGCAAGCTGGTGCAGCCACTCTGGAAAACAGTATGGAGGTTCCTCAAAAAGTTGAAAATAGAGCTACCCTACAACTCAGCAAATGCACTACTGGTTATTTACCCTAAAGATACAAATGTAGTGATCCAAAGGGGCACCTGAATGTTTATAGCAGCAATGTCCACAATAGCCAAACTGTGGAAAGAACCTAGTTTTCCATCAAAAATGAGTGGATAAAGAAGTTGTGGTTCATACATACAATGGAATACTATGCAGCCATCAAAAGAAACAAAAGCTTGCCATTTGCAACGATGTGGATGGAACTATAGGGTATCATGCTAAGCAAAATAAATCAATCAGGGAAAGACAATTATCATATGATCTCTCTGATATGAGGAATTTGAGAGGCAGGGTTGGGGGTCGTGAGGGGTAGGGAGGGAAAAAATGAAACAAGATGGGATCAGGAGGGAGACAAACCATAAGAGACTCAATCTCACAAAACAAACTGAGGGTTGGTGGGGGGTGGGGGAGTAGGGATAGGGTGGCTGAATTATGGACATTGGGGAGGGTATATGCTATGGTTAGCACTATGAAATGTGTAGGCCTGATGATTCACAAACCTGTATCCCTGGGGTAAATAATACCTTATATGTTAATTTTAAAAATGGAGTACCCCCAGGGCTCAGTTCTCATACTCCTTTCCATCCACACTCCGGTCTCAGGGCTTAAATTGTCACTTGCACATTCATCACTCTGAAATTTCATCTCCAGTTCAGACTGAATTCCAGTCTTCAACATAAAACTGCTTACTTGACATCTCTGTACTGATGCCTAACAGGCATTTTAAAGTTAAGAATGTTCAAAATTGAACTCTGAATCTTCCTCCAAGACATGCTGTACCCCAAAAGCTTTCCATATCAGTTAAGAGCAACTCCATCCTCCATTCATTCAAACCTCAATACTCCAATTATCCCAGACTCCTCTTTTCCTCTCATTTCATTTACTTGTTCTACTGGCAAATCCCATTGGCTTCACCTTCAATATAAATTAGAATGCAACTACATTTGCTTCCTTCAGTAATACAAACCCAATCCACACCACCATCACCTCTTACTTGTATTATTGGAGAATCCTATAGGGTCTGTTTCAAAAATATTTGAAGCCTGACTGGTTCTCACCTGAGTCAAATAACTATCATCACTTCCTTGGTTGAGTGCGAGAGTCTGCTCCTTGGCCTCTCTGCTCCTGGCCTTGCCTCTTACACTCTATTCTTTTTTTTTTTTTTTTTTCTTTTTTAAGATTTTATTTATTTGTCAGAGAGAGATGGGGAGAGAGCGAGCACAGGCAGACAGAATGGCAGGCAGAGGCAGAGGGAGAAGCAGGCTCCCTGCCAAGCAAGGAGCCCAATGTGGGACTCGATCCCAGGACGCCGGGATCATGACCTGAGCCGAAGGCAGTTGCTTAACCAACTGAGCCACCCAGGCATCCCTTACACTCCGTTCTTGAGAGAATAGCAAGAATTATCTTTTTGAAATACAAAACTGAGCACATAATTCCTTAGCTCAAAATCTTCCAATGGCTTCCTAACTCACTCGGAGTGAAAGGGTGACGATTGCCGGTAAGGCTCAATATGAGCTCTTATCACTCTCCCAACTACCACCATGACCTCCCCCAACTCCTACACCCATACTCAACCTTCTGCTCCTGCCACACCAGTCTTTTTGCTTATGTTCAAACACTCCAGGCCCTCTCATTCTCCTGAAGGTCTTCACGTACAGATAAGTCTGTCTATCCAATAAAACTTTCTGTGACAATGGAAATGTTCTAAACCTGTGATGTTCAATATGGTAGCCACTGGAAAACTGTAGCTATTAAGTGCTTGAAATACAGTTGCACAGCTGAGAAACTGAATTTTTAATTGTATTTATTTTAATCAATTTAAATGTAAACTGCTATCTGTAGTTAGTGTCCACTCTTAGAGCTTGTGTAGTGTGCTCTTTTCTGACAAACTTACATGGCTCCTTTCCTCACCTCTCACCTTACCTGCCCAAATGTCACTTTATTGGTGAACCCTTCTTTGATCAAGATACTTAGTATAGCAAGTCACTCCCCATCTGGTATTCCCTATTCTCCTTCCCTGCTTTGTTTTTCTAAATTTCTTCATGATAATTAGAAATTTCAAACATACTCTATGTTTTGTTTGCTCATTTATTTATTAGCTATTTCCTCAAATAAAATTTAAGGTCCATCAAGTTAGAGATTTCAGTCTGTTTTGTTTTCAGTGCTAGATCACTAGTGCCTAATACAGTACCTGGAACATAGTAAAGGATCAATACTTACTTATGGATTTGATTCAACAAGCAATTCCTTTCAACCATTAACTTCTTGAGTGGCCTAGAACAAGTCATGATCCATTTTGTACCCAGTTTTTTCCTTCTTCCTATTATTATCTTATATTGTACTTGTCTGTTTTCTTCTTTATAATTATATTTCTTTATAATTACAATAATTATTTCTTTATAATATTATATATACATATAATAATATAATATTACAATAATATATTTAATATATTTCTTTATAATTACAATAATTTATACATTCTTCATCTGGTTTTGTTTTGTTTTGTTTTTTTGCTTACTGCCTATCTCCTCACTGGACCAAAAACTTCAAAACTCTAAGACCTATGTTCATCTTTCAATTTAGCATCATACCTGGAATATAGTTGTTGTTCAATAAATAAATAGCTCTTCTGGGTTCTAAGACAAAGAAGTCTGACACTCAGTAGAGTTTCAGTAAGTATCTGCTGAAGAATTCACTCATTATTTATTCTTCAAAACTAATTGGAAGGGGTAGATCTCTTCAAACTTCAGCATTCTCAGTCCTTAGAGAAGGGTTCAGATATGGGTCCACATAACTACCCAGACCTCAGATAAAGACCAACTGTGGTGTGACTTAGTTTTGAAGGACTACAGACCCTGAAAGGCCCTGGAGGATGTTAGGGTGCTCAAGAAGAGTTGCCTGCCTGTCAGATGTGATTGAGGGCCTATCTTCTTTCCCTGTCTTGGAGGCTGAGGCTGTGATTATTTTGTTATACTGATTTTGTGAAATCAAAGAACCATAGGCTCTGGAGGGCCTTTTCACATTGTTAGCATAACCACCTTTATAACACCTGCCAACTTTGTTTTTTGTTTTTTAAGATTTTATTTATTTGCCAGAGAGAGAGCACAAGGAGGCAAAGTGGCAGGCAGACGCAGAGAGAGAAGCAGGCTCCCCAACGAGCAGGGAGCCTGATGCAGGGTTGGATCCCTGGACCCTGGGAACATGACCTGAGCCAAATACAGATGCTTAACTGACTGAGCCACCCAGGCGTCCTGCCAGCCAACTTTTGTTAAATGGCCAAATCCTAGCTCAGTCTCCAGGTCTCCTTCCATCCTCAACTATGACTCCAAGGGGGTAATTCCTATTAATAGGTCTTCCTTTCCTTACTATGAGCAGCTTTAGAAAATGGCCGAAGAAGGACACTATATTAGCAGTAAACTTGCCCATTCACCTTTAACAGTTCAAGTCCATAAAGTATGCTTTACTGCTATCAGAGAGTGGGAAATTTTCCTCTTTGTTTGGCAGAACTCTTTACAGGGATTCAACATTCTTTAAAAGGCATTCACTAAGCTCCCAACGATTTTTACATAAGATAGAACTGGACCCTAAGATGACTGTCTTCATTTAGAAATCCAATTTATAGGGGGGCACCTAGGTGGCACAGTTGGTAAGCATTTGACTCTTGGCTTACGCTCAGGTCATGACCTCAGGGTTGTAAGATCAAGCCTAACATCAGGCTCTACACTCAGAGTGGAGTCTGCTTGAGATTCTCTCTGGACCCTAAGATGACTGTCTTCATTTAGAAATCCAATTTATAGGGGGGCACCTAGGTGGCACAGTTGGTAAGCATTTGACTCTTGGCTTACGCTCAGGTCATGACCTCAGGGTTGTAAGATCAAGCCTAACATCAGGCTCTACACTCAGAGTGGAGTCTGCTTGAGATTCTCTCTCCTCCTTCTGCTCATGGGTTCTCTCTCTCTCTCTCTCAAATAAATAAATCTTTTAAAAATAATAAGAATAAATAAATAACTTAAAAAGAAACAAAATCCAGCTTATCAGGATCCGTAGTACCATTTTGTTTTGTTTAACAGAAATGTATGATCACCTTCAAATTATCCATGATAGGAGAGATTATACTGGGTCTTATTTTGATATCTCCCAGTTACTTTTCTTCTTCTGATGACCTTAATGCTACTAACAATAAATATATTTATGATGTGATTTTTATTATAAAGATCAAAGTTTGCTTTATAAATCTCTAATCTCTATAAATCTCTATAATCTTTATAAATCTTTATAATTTATAATCTTTATAATCTTTATAACTCTCTTTATAAATCTCTAATTCTGAACCAAGGTTTTCACTTTTTAAAAAAATTTTATTTATTTATTTGACAGACAAGATCACAAGTAGACAGAGCAGCAGGCAGAGAGAGAGGGGGAAGCAGGCTCCCTGCTGAGCAGAGAGCCCTATGCAGGGCTCAATCTCAGGATCCTGAGACCATGACTTGAGCTGAAGGTAGAGGCTCAACCCCCTGAGCCACCAGGCACCCCTCACTTTCTATTATTAAGTCAATCTATCAAAAGCTAGAATTTTCAAAGATCCCAAACTGTGTTTTTAGTGTTCTATTGATGAATTGCAATGAAAGTCAGTTTTCAGAAACAACAGAAAATGGCCTTCACTTACACTGTCCATTTTCAAAAGGTAATTTCTGCAGCTGTCCCTCCTCATTCCAAAAGACTGTGACAGCCAATGCCCTGGTTAACCAACCTCAGGGACTTCCAGTTATTTACTGTCCCTAAAGTGAAAGCCACCTTTCAAAAGTTGTCCCTATAAATCCAAAGAAGTTTCAAAGCTTCTAAGACTCCTTTTGGTCTCCCTTGTGATTCTCCCTGTTTTTCTTTTCTTTTCTTTTCTTTTTTTTTTTTTATTTCTGACAAATCTCTGATAGCAGTCTATAAATTAACTTTCTATGGGGAAAAAAATAAAAGAAAGAAAATCCCTTATGATGGAAACTTAGGATAATATTACCGCATCTCACTAACTGCCAAGTGGCTTTAGTCAGCAGTGAATTCCATGATCCTAAAATAATTCAATATTCTCTCTTGTTGGCAGTAAACCTTACATGGTTAAAATCTTGGTGCACAGAGTGAATATGAAATGGAGAAAGCGGTAAACTTATAGAATATAATGAATAATTGGGATCTTCTTATTTTCAAGGGTATTTAATAACACAAATTGAAATTCTAAAAGTATTCCCAAGCAGAGTTAAAGATCAAATCTTCTCCAATGAAAACTCAAAATTAATCGGTTTATAAGTGGTTTTCTAGAAAATTCTTTTCTTTTCCGAGCACAAAACCTTAATTTCTGGGGAAAAATACACAAGATTGTACCATACTTTACATTGACTTCCTGACTGGATTGGGTACCCTAATGTTTCTGCTGCCTTTAACCTGTCCCAAAAAAGAATAGAGGTGGTTGGAATAGAGAATGCAGAGATTAAATGAGGTGAATTCTTATTGGGCAGACTTGTACTTACTTGCCATGTCTTTTGGGCTTTTGTAGTTTGTATTCATGTAATATGTGAGGACAGGGAGGAGAAGTGGTGTCATGTGGTGAAAATCATCCTGGCTTGAGGTCAGGAGACCTTGATTCTAGTCTGTGACAACCTCTAACTACTGTGTGACTCTGTGCCAATGTCTGCCTGCCATTTACCTTATCTACTAAATTAGGGGCTGAAAAGCGGTTCTTTAAAAGTCTGTTCCAACCCTAAAATTCTGTGATTTTTCAATAAAATATGACTTATGTAAAAGTACAGAAATAATTCATTCAATCAAGTCATACGGCCTTAACCTAAATGATTTTTGGTTTCAAAGTTCAAAATTATGAAGAAATGGAGGGGACAGAAATGAGTTGTCAGTTAGAGCTAACAGACATCATAAGCAACAGCTCACTTTCCTGAAATGCTCATTGACAATTAGCAATTAACATCTTCTGGAAATAAGCAAATGATCAGGAAGCCTTCTGGCAAAAGAGAGTCATTAAGTTTCATTGTACCACTTAACAGATATTTTATAACATGACAAATTAGGTACCTTTTCATCCACTATAATAATATATTTCCTACAATAATTAAAGATGATTCAAGGCCTGATGCACTCTGGCTGGGCCTGATCCTGAAGAAACTACTTGTTCAATGAGATTGTGTGCATTTGTGCCAAAAAAAAAAAAAAAAGCCATAATCTCATATTATCTTTTGGTAGTAGTAACAGAAAACTAAATCTTCCAAAGAGAAAACAGTGACTCAATTATCTGCAAAGTACAGGCTTTGGCCTGGCAGGAGAGGCTAGGTTCAGGAAATAACACAATGTCACCTTTGAGCTATGCTCTGCCCTGTCTCTCTTAGTTTTCAGGTTCCACATGATGCAACATGGGTAACTGCCACCAATATGGGTGATGGGTGACTAGGTTCAATTTCAATGCTATCAAGTACTTCTTTTCCCCTAAAAGTCAGAGTTGAAGTTCCAAGCTTAGCTATTACTAGAAGTCAGTTACATGACAACACCTGAACCAAGCACCAGCCCAAGGATTAAATGTGAAACCACCTTAGTCTTGGGTCATAAGCCAGTACCTTCCACCACCAAACCCTGAAAACTTTGTCAGGTAAGAGTGGAAGTGAGTTTCTTCAGGGAAACTAGAGTGGTGTTAGCTAGAAACCAGGTTGATCACGGCTAAGTTACAAATTACAGGTGTCAGTTTCATGCCTGAAATAACATGTGCTCTTAGGAAAGAGTCATAAAGCTGAAAATCTTCCTAGTGATACCAATCTCATCTCATTAAGGCTGAGACTTAAAGAAACCAAAGTAAAGTGTAATGGTTAAGCTCATCAGCTTTGCAATCAGGCAATCCTGGTTTGGAGTTCTGATTAGGTACTTAGTGAAGTACTTTGCTCAGGGTTACAGAACTAATAAATATCATTTATTAATCATTTATTAATCATTTATTTATTTATAAATGATATTTATTAGTTCTGTAACGCTGAGCAAAGTACTTCTGAGTCTCATGTGAAAATAGAAATAGTCATTGTCCCATCTCACAGGGTCAATGGACCCATAGGTGGCTCAGTTGGTTAAGCGTCTGCCTTCGGCTCAGGTCACGATCCCAGGGTCCTGGGATGGAGTCCCACGTCAGGCTCCTTGCTCAGCTGGAAGCCTGCTTCTTCCTCTATTTCTGCCTGCCTGTGCTCTCTCGCTCTCTCTCTGACAAATAAATAAAATCGAAATAAATAAATAAATAAAGTTTAAATGAAATAACGGACATACAGTACCTTGCAAAGTACCTGGCCCTTAGTGTCTAATAAACAATAGTTGTTATTAATAGGGAGAAAAAAAGACTTGCCCAAAGTCACACAGCTAATTAACGGTAAAGCTAGAAATAAAATTGAATCCCTTGACTTCTAGATCAGAGCTATAAGTAAATCAAAGTGAAATTTAATAGCACACAAGTCAATAATACCTGAAACATCATAGAATAACTTCCTGAATGGCTACCTGGAACCTCACAGTTACTGTTTCACAGAGTAGCCATGTAATATCAACATCATAAGACATTCCTGAGAAGGGGTTGTGACAGGCCTGTCATATTTTGTTCTACCAACCATGACTAGGTGTGTTAGAGAAAGACATCATTGATGTGATGGACACAAGTTGAGACCCTTGGGTATCTTACAGCTACTTGTCTCATCTGCCAACTATTTGTTGAACATTTTCCGTCCATTTAGCAATGTGTGGAATATTAAAATAGAAAGCACACTTTCTGCATTCCAAGGCCTTACTCTTATTGAGAGGTGGGTCAGTGAGGTGGTAGAGACAAAAAATGTTAACGGTGCTAAGGCAGATGGGATCACTATGGGCGGGATGATAAACACATGAGAGTTGGGGACAGATCTGATTAAGGAGAAAGGAATAGGACAAGGGGACTCCAGCGATGAGCTCAGTGTAAACAAAGATGCAAGAAGAGATGAGCATGATGTGGGAGAGTGGGAAGAAGAGCTTGAGCACAGAGTAAGACGTGGGAAATTAATGCTGAGCAAGATAATCCCAGCTCTGAATTCAGGACTGAAGACGCAGTACGGAAGCAGATGAAGGCCCAGGAGTACAAACGAGCAAAGATTCCGAGTCACTTATCTATTCAAAACAGTCATCGGGGCTCCAACTCTTTGGCTTGCCCCTTCAGGT
Source organism: Mustela erminea (assembly GCF_009829155.1). NCBI lineage: Eukaryota > Metazoa > Chordata > Mammalia > Carnivora > Mustelidae > Mustela > Mustela erminea. Next base: position 46,251,088 of record NC_045614.1, read on the forward strand.
GTTACATGCTCTGGTTCCATCCCCCACTTAGCTCTTCCTCCTCTTCTGAATATGTCCCATGCTTTTACCCAAACAGACTGCCCACTCTGCAAAACCTGCCCATCACACCCCTGTCTGTACTCATTTTCACATGCTATTTCTTATACTTAGAGTAGCTCTCTGCTCTCATCTCTGCCTGTAATGTCGAAGTCATAACCTTATTCATAAATAATCATTCCTTAAAGTTGATGATAGAAAGAAGAATTTACTCAGTGCCTTCCTGTCCACCGTCTCTTTTAATAGCACTCTTCCTGGAGCCCATAACATTTCAAATTAGTTGTGATCTCTCCCTCCTCAGAATCCCATGCAGAAATAGTAGCAAAAATAACAATAATGATGGTAGTGATGATAATACCACTGTTTAGTAAGTATTAAGCACCTTACATGCATTCTCTAATGTAATATTTATAAAAACTCCATGAACAATTTTGTCATTCCCATATCATAGATAAGAAATGTGAGGCTCAGGGAAGGTATGTAAATTTCCTAAGGTCACACAGCTAATAAAGGGCAAAGCCAAGGCTGAAATACCTAGGTTTTTAGCTCATTGTGGTACCAGAGGAGACTATTCTTCTCTAATGGCATCGATCATGAACTGCTTTTGATATTTATCTATGTATACGGTTTCACTTCTTCATAAGGTTTAATAGTCCTTAGGGCAATGAAACATGCGTTTATCTATATTAATAACTATAATCTGTTATCTGTAAAATAATATTTGTTTAGTAACTTTGTAACTCAGAAAGCACTCTAATATACTAGTGTATGGAAGTCCTACCACAATCTTATGACACAAGATTCATTTCCAACTTGCACATGAGACAATGAAGTTCAGATGATTTAAATGGCATCATCAAGGGCTTACTGCTAGTAAATTGCACACTCAACCAAAATCTGGTGGCAATTGTCGGAGTTGTTATATAACTACTTAGTCCTCTCATCCTCCCCTGAGATAGCTTGGAGCCATGTGTTCTATACTATCTGCAAGAGGTGCCCAGTGGGAATAAGCTCTAGTTTATACATACATACTTGATCACATATCCTTTGTTGGCGCCTTCCTGGTCTTACTTTCTCACACCTGGACTGGTATTTCCTGGGATTACCTCCCAAATAAACTACTTGCACTCAAATTATTTTCTCAGAGTTGGCTTCTCAGGAAACCAAAATTGAGACGTTCTTCCTGAAGCACTGTTGCTCCCAATGGGTTAGAGGGGTGAGGTTAGGAAGGTAAAATAATCGGGAATTTTAGGCTATGTGATTTCCATTTTCAATTCTTTAAACAAAGGAGAGAGGGAGTTGTTATAAAAAGAGTCAGTCATTTAATAGCCTGCAGCCTGTTAAATTCATTGTAAGTCAAAACTTCTGCTTAAAGGGGCCCTGATATTAAATTGACAGTTGCCTTGGAATCTAAAATAAAATTGGTTATAACAGAGTAGAGAAAGGTTTTCTGCATTTCTCTGGTTATTTCCATTACAGACAGAAATATTCTGACACTTGCTCCTTTGCTCTGATTACAGCTTAAGGCAATTTCTGAGAGTCTTAGATTGAACTGGAACCCCCATATATACCAAGTAGCACAACTCATTCTCAAAGTCCTAAAGCCTAGCATGAAATCAAGGATCTTCATGTGCTCAAGGAATATTAAAAGAAAAATAAACCAACAAATATGAAAACAAGTTAATTTAATGAAGGAGTGCCCAGGGAATGGTCTTGCGTAAATACATGCACACCAACACACAAAACCGACAGAATAACTAATGTTATTTTGAGTTCACAGGGCATTTTTGGTCCAGGGGATTATCTGAATCCAGTGGTGCCTTTGTTATTCTTATGAAATCTCTGGCCCTCACCCCAGAGGGGAAAAATGAAACAGAAACTTAAAGTGGCAGAGATGGGCTGATGCCCTAACAGCTAGTTTATGAAGAATACTTCAGATTTGGGGAAAGCATATTCTTCTAAATCTTAGCTTAATGTTTTATCATTGAATGAGGAAATATGTTTATATCTAAAAGGTTGCTACATAGGTATAAATATTTTTATTTGATAAGACTTTTAAAATCATCTGTCCAGGTAGAGTCCTGTGCTAAACTGGAAGTGGAAAGCTTCTTAGAAGCTCTGGTTAAGATGTCAAAGATGATAATATCTACTTAGTGATAGAAAGGCCTGGCACAGAGCTGAGAAGTGGTTTCAATTGGCCCAATGGCTAAACAAGGGAGAGAACTCAGGGTAAAACCTCTGTATGTTCAAAATCCTCAGGGGTAGCTTGGCACAGGAGGACAAGGAAGTTTGGACCCTGTGACTATGTATTAAAACTCTGAATGTTATCTGGATTCTCAGAGCATCTTTGTTTAGAGGAGAATCTTGACACATAATGGTTTCATTTATTCTCAGGATATCCTTAATGGGTAAACTATGAAAAGACACTGCTTTCTCCTCCAAGGAGGAAACAGAGGAGGGCAAGAAAACTGTCATGGTCCCAAGTTGGTTTATGAGTTGATGGTGGGCAGAGTTGTGAAGATCTTTTTTCCCACTGATACTCCATGTCACCCAAACCAAAATTCTTAATTCTGGAAAAACAAAATTAGGAAATTAGGAACTCAAATATCTGGAAAAGTGGATGTCTGAGAAAACGGTTAAAAAAAAAAATTCTCATTGCATCCTTGTAAGAGATAAAGAAAGCTAGAGCAAATTTCACTCCCTCAAAGGAAGAGTTGGATGGGTCCCGTCAATGTTCTGCTGTGCTAAGATGGGCTCTGTTAATGATGCCATCATGGGCACAGCAAAGGCTATGTTCTGAAAAGTGTTGAAGGCATACTCTTATGTACATCTGGTAATTAATCGCACCCAGTTATCCTAATCTGAATCGGTTAAATAAAGCTGGCCTGAAGCTTTTTTTTTCAGATCTCAGGCAACATACTCTTTGTCTTCCTTCATACCTAGAGAGACCTGGGAGGCTGGAGTCAAAACTAAAAAAAAAAAAAAGGTCTACAAAATTACAAATAAAAGCTACTCTCATTAAGAGAAAGCCCCAATATAGCTCAAACACTTGACTCAATACCACAGGGGTTTCTCAGTCTGATCCTTTATTAAACTTACGTTTATCGCTTGAAGTAGGCTGGTTAGGTTATATTACTTCCATTTTAAAGATGATAAGGCTTTGGTTCATAGTAATGAAAAGGTACCAAGTAATTCTTCCAGTTTAATAGCATGTAACTATGTGGAAAATAGCATTTACTATGGTGGAAAAAAGGTACTGTTTATTTGGTTTTGATTATATCTCAACCAGAAAAGTCAATGGAATGGCCTAGATGTTTGATATTGACATTTCTGTTCTTCTCATAGATGGTGATGTTCTTTCAATTACTGATTTCTCCATTTATTTTCAAAGGTAGACTTGTAATTGTAATGGTAATTGCCAAAGTAATTCCTCTATTATTACTCTGCCCTTTGGGTGCCCTTTTCTTCAGCTAAAGGTTATTGCACCCACTAATCAGAAATATGGAAAATGCCCTCAAAGGTCATTTCTGAGGCCTTGTCTTAAAGAGAAATCGCTTGCAACCTAGTCATGGCCTTTTTCTATTTTCTGGGGGGGGTGGTGGGGGTGGAAACAGCGTTTCATGGACATTGTTCTGATTTGCAAGAAGCTACCAATATTAACTAGAAGATTTTTGGTTGGGGGATAAGCAGGGTTTAAGCCTAGAGTCAGGAGACCTGGGTTCTAGTTATCTCTGTCATTAATTGGCTATACACTCTTGGATAAAGTATTTAATTATTCCAGGAACAAAATTTCCCATTTGCAAATATGGGAATTGGAATGAACGATCTCTGAGGTACATTCCAGCCCTAGATCTCTTATAATTCCATGACAAATATATTGAGTTATTAAAAAAATACATTGTAATGGTTTCTAATGAAATGTTGGTATTCCATAAAGCAAAAATAAAGAATTACTATCAGTTTTGTAGAATAAAGTCTGTTTTCGTGCTACAGAAACTGAGGATAGGAAGAAGGGAAAGGTTGGGGTTGAATAACACTTTGACTACTTGATAGGGACTTCATTCACCTTTGAGATCTTTGACTAAAAGGCAATCATCTAGGACCAAGCATAATTAATCTCTGGCATAAATCATGGGGTACATTGGAAAATGATACCCAATTCTCAAAACAGCAAGATTTCCAGCCCTTTCTTAAAGCTAGATATCACATTTTTTCCCTCAGTAACCAGAAGGAGATTAGAAGGTGGTAGTCCCAAAAAATAGGAGTTTCCAAAACCAATAAACCCAAGTCAGATACCTATGAAGACTTACACGACAGAACAAAATATATTAAAGAAGCCATCCAGCAAAGAGGAAATGAAGCGAAGCAGTGATTGCTGACTTAGAAAATTTATACTTCTACTTGTGTAAACGGGAAACATTTAACCCCTTAGGGATCCTTCTACCTCTAGAAACCTATGAATCTATGGCTTTATGATGTTTCTAGGTTACCTAATAGATGATAGGAATAGAATTATTTGAAAGCAATGTCAATCTAACTATAATTCTTCTGTTCATCCAGACACAGTCCCTTTGCTGAGGATTTCTTTGCTGGCCATATAATACTTGAATAACAAAACAATAGACTCAGCTCAAATAATTAATGTCTTAAATTTTCGGGTCATTTTTATAAAATTAAAGCTATATGGAAGAGTTACCAGCCTAAGTTCAATTTATCATATTTACCAATTCCAATGATCCATTTTATAAACTATTAATATCCATTGCTTTTAAAATCTGTTTGTTTGGATAGTATTTTCCTTAATTAGTTAAAAATGCAGAATTACATCTCAGAGTACATTGTGATAATTTGCCTTTCCAAAATCAACTAGGCAATTGTCCTTCAGACAGTAATCAGCATGAACTCTGACCCAGCTTTTATTTACTTGGCCCTAACGAAGTAAAAAGTTCCATCTTTTTAGCTTTCCTTGGTGTTTCTTTGGTTTGCTAATATCTTTCTAAGTGGGCTTTTAAGAATGTTTTTCAGCAGTGTTTTACATGGTTAAATGCAAAAGATAGGTATGAATTTGCATTTGCCAAGTTACCGGCTAAGATAAAATTGGGTGCTTGAGAAAGCTTATTGTAAATGGTAACGTACTTCACCAATGATAATTATAGTAGTAATAAACATCTGGGGCAATGTAGGGTGGTAGTTAATGGCATAGGCTTGAAGGCAGAGCAATCAGGATTTGAGTCTTGCCTTACTTTCTACCAACTCTATGACTATGGCAAGTTTCCTCACCTCTGAATGCCTCTTTGATCTATAAAATGCAAATAATACCAATACCTATTTCCCAGGGTCATCCTAAGTACGGACAGTATTTATAAACATCTTACATAATGCCTGCTCAATAGATGTTAATTATTATTATTAATTTTATTACCTCAATAAATATTTTTAATAGAAAGAAATGTACTGATTAATTAATGAATCAATAGATTATTATAAAGAGTAAATGAGAAAATGTATGCAACAGACTTAGCACAAAGCTGAGACAATGTTTTATTTCAGTGTCTTTAAGATATCATCCATTATAAGGTGCATAATTATTGCATGTGCCTCCAAGAAAAAAAAAATTCTGCCAATTAATTGTAAGACACCATCAACCATGGGACATATCTATATTGCAGAGAGATAAAATTCTGGGGAAAAAAAATGTGCCTTAGAATTGATGGGATATAATAGTTTCAAATGAATAGTACAATGATAAAAGATGAGGTAGAAGAGGAAAAAGAAGAATAGAAAATTCTCATTAATTTCTCAGTGACCTCCGATCTCTCTGAATTTTTCATTCACTTATATAGCCCAAATTATAATTCTTGTTAGTGAGGAAGAAAATAAAGAACTTGCCAGAGAGAGCCAATAAAGGATCATAAAATCTGATCATGGCTAATTAACCATGTATGTCCCATAATATTCATAGAGTCCTTGCAGGGAATGAAAATTCTTAGTCACTTGTCTCCCTTCCCATCCACTGCAGGTATCTCTTCCATAGCATCTCTGAAATGCACAGAAGGTATTTGTATTGCATTTCATTCCGAGCCCCTTTCAAGGGGTCTTAGAGTTGCTGCTGTAGAAATGTAAATTCCCTTGCACAGGCTGACACTGGGGTAGGTGGGTAAAGAGTGGCAGCATGTGGGGGTGTACTGATCATTACTGCCAACCTTGATGGGAAGGTGGGTGACACTTACTAGTTCTAAGTGGCAAAGGGGGAAAGCAGCTTTTGAAGTATAATTTAAGCAAGATCTAGAAAATAAATGACAGAGAAGAGGGAGAAGAGCTCTCATTATTTTAGCAAACTTTCCAGCAGCTGCAATAGGTGGAGGGGAAAAAGGAAGAAGAAGACAGTTGGGAAAATGCGGGAATGCATTCAAGCAATGGAACTGAGAGAAACCAATATAGTTGCTATTTATGGGAAAACTCAGCAATTATTAGAGAATAAAAAAAATTTTAATCATAATGTTTTAATCATAATGGTCAATCCACCAGTCCTTTTAAAATCTAAACTAACTTAGAAGAGAAAAAACATTAGAAACAGTCTAACACTGTAGTTCTTGATCTTGGTTGTATCATAGGATCATCTAGAAAGCTTTGTAAGCATACCAAGGCTTAAGCCTTACTCCCTAAAGCTCATGATTTCATTAGCCTTGGATGGAGCCCAGGCAATTGGTGTTTTTTTTTTTTTTTAAACTTTCCCTGATGATTCTAATACTGAGCTGAGAATAGCTCATCAAATTCAACCTCTTCATTTCACAGATGAAAAAAATGAAGGCCCAGAGAGGTACTGTGACCCACCCATAAATATACGGCCAAAACCTCAAAACAGAACGATGATTCTGTGATAGATCCAGTCATTGATTTAAATTCTTCATTTCTCTGTACTTACACTACACATCCACACTCTTGCTATGGCCTTGTAGCAGCAAAGAGGCGTGTAATGCCTCTACCCTTGGACTTTGGACTTGGCCGTGTCCCCTGTTTAACCCAGCAGGACATTCGCAGACCTGAGACAATCAATGGCTTGAAATGCACTTGAATGTTTGGGTTTGTCCTCTTGTTCTCATGTCTTTTGCCATGAGAAGAGCAAACCCCAGTAATTAGTAACTAGTTCCTGATCTAAGGAAAATGAGAAACTCATGGAGCAGATCTGAATGCAGTTGACTCAGAGATGCATAAGTAAAAATAAATGCTAATTATTGTGAGCCACTGACTCTAGGGTGTTTTGTCATGCAGCATTATTATAGCAATAGCTGCCTGAGACACTCAAACCCAAGTTTTCTAGTGTGTGGTTCATCACTGGACCTCTAATAGCTTTTTCCCATATAGAGGATATGGGGTACAATCTAATGATGATCTGCCAGTGTTTCATAGAAGACAATTACATCCCTTACATGTATAACTTATCAAACCCAGACCCCAAAATGCCAAAGATTCTTTGTGATTAGCTATTCAAAGACAGAATTCCCCTCCACTGAGACCAATTCTTACTCACTTCTCTATTTCATTCATTCCTGAATAATTACAACTAACCATTTTTTACCTCTTACTGTATAAAAGATTTATTTGATCGTAAGAAAAGAAAACCCCATTGTACAGATAAGGAAATTAACTCTCTGTGAGATAAATAATGCATCAAATCATACAGCCAGAATGGGAACAATAGAAGCTATCCCTTAACTACTATGCTATACTGTTCCTCCATCTTGACTTCATTTTTGTGACCAATGCACCTAACCCATATTAGCTAATTTGGCAGAAATGCACAGAACTTATTCAAAGAAAATTTCTTTTTTCAGATATTATCTCTATATCTTTACTATTTTTACTCACTCTTCACCTTGTCTAACATTTAACTACAGAGCATCTATAAAGTTTAAAAACATTAATTATTTTATATTAATGATTCTGCACCCCATTCCACTGTGTGGGTTTTCCCCCAAGCCAAACAACTCTCTAATACCAGCTGGGTATCCTACAGTCGAACTCAATTCTAACTATCCATCTGAAGATTGTGTCAGATCCCACAGGTTAAGGGCTCAGTCCTATAAGATTGTACCCACCCCAGACACTTCAGATGTAAACCCAGGTTGCCAGCTGTGCTTCTGACCAACTGGCTATAGACTGAGGGTTCCAACAATCCCCTCCTTGTGTTTATTAATTTGTCAGAGTGCCTCACAGAACTCAGAACAACATTTTACTTAATAGACTACCAATTTATCATAAAGGATTTAACTCAGCAGCAGGTATATGAGAGAGACATATAGGACAACATAAAGGAAAAGGGCGAGAAGATTCCCTGCCCTCTCTAGACACACCACTCTCCCTAAAAAACCATGTATTCACAAACTGGGAAGCTCTCTGAACCAAACCCTTTTGGGTTTTTATGGAAGCTTAATTACATAGACATTATTGATCACACCATTGGCCATTGGTGATTGAACTTTAGTTCCTTTAGCCCCTCTTCCCTCCCCAGAGGTCAGAATGTGGGGAAGGTAAAGTGGTAGGGGTGGGACTGAAAGTTCCACCCCCTCTAACCACCTGGTTGGTTTCTTTGACAACTAGCCTCCATTCTAAGGTTGAGGGCTTTATAAAAGTTACCTTATTAACATAACAGAAGATACCTTTGTAGCTGCTGTCCTCACTTAGGAAGTTCGAGAGTTTTAGGGTCTCTGTACCAGAAATGGGGATGGAGAGGAAATAAATATTTCTTATTATAAAGCACAATGTCATATATATATGTATGTGTGTGTGTATGTATATATATATGTATGTATGTGTGTGTATGTATATATATGTATGTATGTGTGTGTGTGTATATATATATATATGTATGTGTGTGTGTGTGTGTATACACACACACACACACACACACATACACATACATATATATATGGCAATCATATAAAAAGATTGCCTTTCCAGAAGCTGAAAGTGCTAGCCACTTTTTTCTTAACTTCTCTTCCTCCTAGGGCATGGGGATGTGACCCGACTCTGCCAATCAGATGCTGGTGCTAACAGAGGTCTGTCCCTTTATATAAGGAAAGTGAAAGCTCTCCCGCAGAAGGCCCCAACTTAGTACACTTCTATTCTTTTCCAGGGACCACTGCTGAGGCATATAGCCGTCCCCATAGAGCCATTTCCCCAAAGAAAGCTGGGGAAGTGAATATTAAGCTTTTCATCCTGTGTGGTGGCATCCAGCAAGAGAGAAGAGGGTTGGAAATGGCTTTTGTGTAACCCTTTCACAGGGTTACTATTCCAATACACACATAAGGAAATAGAGGCTCCGAGAAGACAGATGATGTGCCTAGGGTGACACAGCTAATGAGTAGAAGAAAGAGGATTTGAACCCAAAGTATGTCAGCCTTAAAAGTCCACATTCTCTCCACTATGTCATTATGGTGGTTTGAAAAACATGTTCACAATTCTTTGTTAGTTTTCATTCCCAAAAAAGTAGAACTCAATTCCCCTCCCCTTGAGTGCAGGCTGGATTTGGTGACTAGTTTCTAACAGATAATGTAAAAAGGAAGTTAGGGTGCCAGATTTAAAAAATAAAAACAGAATGCATCTTAATGAAAAGTGCAGGAATGGTCATCTTAAACTTCAAAAACATGGATATCTTCTTAAATTCCCTCATAAATTAAGGTAAAGAATAAGGACAAATCATTCTGAAAGAAACTAAATGAATGGCCCATATATTCAAGTGAAAGTCAAATATGCTTTCATAAATGTTTAATAACTTTCATATAATCTTGCTAAGAAATAAAAATGTATTTGTCAAATATGTATAGTCTTTATCATGTCAAAATCTGAATTACTGTAAAATTTTTGTGTATTGCTAAAACTGTAATTCTGAATTACATTATAAAAGGGATTCTTTCTGAAATTGTTTTTATGTTTCCTATAAGGAAAACTGGAATACACATACATACACAAGCATGAACTATTCTATTTAAATTTTTAGTAGCTTTTTTTCTTTTTGTGGGCCTACAAATGGTAATTTCTGCTGGCTTTTACTGCACTGAACTTTGAAATCTTTCTCAATATTCGGTAAATAAGAAAACTACCCTGGAACATTAGAAGAAACCCAACAAGAGGGTTGGTTTCATTAAGTACTTTAATAGACTTTGAAAAGTTATCAAAGACATGGAAAGAATTCATTGACTTTCAAAATCATCTCTTCTTTCTCAAGAAGAAAACATTGGAAAAACAAATATTCCTTATTCAATGACTCTTCAGTTTGGGGTCTGGGAAGTTTAGAGACCATGTGCAATCAAATTTGGTGCCATGGCACACCTGGGTGGCTCACCTGGTTAAGTATCAGACTCTTGATCTTGGCTTAGGTCAACATCTCAGTGTCTTGAGTTGGAGCCCCACCTCTGGCTCCCCACTCAGCTCAGAGTCTGCTTGAGATTCTCTCCCTCCCCTTGCCACCTCCCCACAGTGTGTGCACTTTCTATCTTTCTCTCTCTAAATTAAATAAACAAAGTCTTAAAAAAAAAAAAAAAAATCTGGTGCCTGGTTTTCTCCTGGCCCACTCTTTTTGAAGTTTATGGCCTATATGGATAATGAGACATGATCCTAAGAAAAAAATCCTTTCAGGAGCCAAACAAAACAAAACAAAAACAAAACAAACAAACAAACAAAAACCAAAATAAACCAAAATAAACTAACCAAACTAATATCCAGAGAAAAACCTTTCCTTTTTCCCATTTCGTGACAAGTGAGAAGTACTGAGAACTTTGGGGTGACTGCCCTTCTAACTTCCCCTTCCTCCAGTAAAGCAGCATTACCATGAGAATGTTAAATTCAGAGTTTGGATTCAGGCCCAGGCCCAGCCTGCTAGCAGCAGTGAAACAAACTGGTAGGTGGCAGCAGCAGAAAGAATTCCTCAGATTGATGGTTACTGACTTAAAATCTGCACAGGAAAAGAGCTAGAGTTTGACATACCAAGTGGAGCAAGGGGGAGGGAAAAAAAAATGGAAATAGGACCAAGATTCCTGGAATTTGACTCTAAAGAGTTCTTTGAACCAATGAGTAATGCTTTTTGCTTATTACCTCACTGACAGAATGGACAAAGATATATTTGACTGTACATTTTTTCAAGGGGAGCGCAGAAATACACACAGTAAAGAAGCAGTAGATCTGATTCAATATGTTTTCTGATGTGGGAAACAGAGGCAGAAGAAAAATCATTAACTTTCCTTACTACCTACAGCCCATTGACAAGTCCTTGAAACAGGTAAAGTGACATTCCTCTAGGAACTCAACTACCTAAATGTTGACACTTGGCTAAGGGCAAAAGGCAATCCTAGCCTGAGTTCCCACACCCCCAAGATCCTATAAGCCTACTTTAACAAATAAAAATTCTTTTGGAAACTTCCTTTATCTTTAAACTTCCCAGGATACATGTTGGCAATCATTCTCCAAGAATATGGCCCACCAATATATATCTAGAGGGTCTCATGATTAAGATTTTATTAGACAGTAATAAATGACCTTTTCCCAACAATACCTAACCCCCTCAAGGTCCTGGAAACCTTGCTTCCAAAATTTCTTAGAGACTTATGCTATCCCTAACCTTTAATAAAATAAAATAATAAAGTCACCTTTTTGCACCAAAGATATTTCAAGAATTCTTCCTTGGCTGTCGGTTTCCAACCCTAAAGTCTTTCCTACATCATTTTCTAAAATAAAGATACTCTGAACTAGGGGGGAAAATTAGGGATGCCAAGTTAAAACTGAATTTGAGATAAATAATCAATTTTTTAGTATAAATATATGACAAATGTTATATGGGATATTACTTATACTAAAACTTCTTATTTGTTATTTATCTGAAATTCAAATTTGAATTTGAATTAATTTGAATTGTACTGTAGCTGGCAACCCCAATGGAAGTAGCAGTGTGTAGTGTGAGGCACTCGATCATAAAATGCACTGTTACTTTTCCTCTCTCTTTTGTATCAGTCTCTCCAGCGGTGGCCAGTTGCCATTTTGTGAAGACCCTCAAACAACCCTAGTGATGGGCCTATAAGGTGAAACCCTGGAGCCTCTAAAAAACAAGCAGCAATGAACTAAGGTTTCCTGCCAACAGCCATGTTCAAGCCTTTAGATGACTGTAACCACAACTGATATCTTGACTATGAAGTCATGAGATGCTGAGCCAGAGTCACCCAGCTAAGTGGAATTCCTGACCCAGTGATACTGTAGATGATAAACATTTGTTGTTTTAAGCTGCTATATTTGTACTAATTTGTTATGTATCAAAGATAACTAATACAGCCATTATCACTTATGCAGATGTACTCCTATTCAGACTTCTGGACAGTCTTTTTGGAACTTAGTGAATCCTTTTGTTTAAAGGAAAAGTTTTGGCTCCTTCCACAGTTTGGCTATTGTGGACTGGGTGTTAAATGCAACTAAGGAATCCCTGAACACCAGTCAAGAACTAACGAGGTACTATACAGTTGCTAACTGAACATAATAAAAAACTAATAAAATACAATTAAATAAATAAAAGAAAATGTTCTTGTCTTTTGTTTGGAAGTATCCTATTTCTATTGAAATATCTTTAATAGCACTTGCCTGTCAAAAGCAGATCAAATATAGCCCTAAGATCTTTAAGAAAAATTAAATCAATAATGTTTTTAGATACAATTTTAAGCAAAACCAACCAACCAACCAAACAAAAAAAAACTAAGTACATTGCCATATAAAGATTTGTAATGCACCTTACAGATTGCAAAATTCACTTTGATCATACTATTCGATCAGTGAAATGAAGTAGGATTGTGACCTTACTTTTATAGATTAAAAAAAAAAAAAAAACAACCCAAGGCTTTAAAAGCTTCAATGATATGCCCAAGGTCACACAGCTAGGATTCCAGCACAGACCATTTACCATCCAGTTCCTTCTAAGGTACCACCTCTCAAATTTGAACAGTGTCTCTGACACTGGTCATTGATCTTAAATGGTGTTCTGTTGCAGGTTGTTTTCAATATCAAAGGTGTTAAAACAAAGGGTGGAAAAATGGTCATCAATCACATGAAGTCAAATTACAAAAGTAAGCTTCTCTTGACCTCTGAAAAATGAATTTTAGTTTTCCTCATTAATTCAACACCATGGTTGACAATGCCATTGGTGGTCAAGAATTGACTCAGTCATTCAGCAAGTCCTGTCACACTATTTGACTTGATATCTCCCATCCTGAAAAACTATCCTGGATAATAACAACGAATGGACAGAGTACTGGGATAGACAGGAAATATAGGACCAAAAAAAAGCAAGGTAAAAAGTGGAATTCTTATATTTCCACTCTTGGGAATCTCATCTATGACTCCTCATCTCCCTGCCCAGGAGCACTGGGTATTGCCAATAGCTAAATTGTTTTAGTTGGTTATATAATTCATCACCAGTTGTTTAACTGCACTACTCAATCCCCATATAGAATCCATTTCAGAATCCTATTTTCAAAACTGATTCCAAGAAAAGCTTTGTTTCTTCTATAAAAGTGGTAGGGGAGGTACTTATAAGAAGAGAGGCAAAGCTATGAAAGTTGGTTAGTAAAAACATAAAGAATAAATAAATTCAGATTATAGTCATGATGACAGAGGAAAATAACATAGTAAGGGAAACCAAGAGAAACTTTGGAAAGCTTTGCATTCTTCTTACTCAAAGAGTAAGCCAGGGCTACCTGCCCTGGCACTAAAATGAGAAAGTCTCCATACAGATCAACTGTCTTAGTTCAGGCTGCCAAAACAACATACCTTAGACTGCATAGCTTGTAAACAAGAAATTTCTTTTTCATGGTTCTGGAGGCTCGAAGTCCAAGATTAGGGTGCCTACATCATTGGGTTCTGGTCAGGGTCCTCTTCCACATTGCTGACTGCCAATTTCTTGTTATATCCTTATGTATTGGGGACCAGAAAGAGCAAGCAAGTTCTCTCATGACTCTTATAAGGGTACTAATCCCATTCATGAGGGCTCTAGCCTCATGACCTCATCTAATCCTAATGACTTCCCCAAAGCCCTACCTCCTAATATCAGCATATGGGGCAGGAGGTAGGGTCTCAACATTGTATTTTGGGGGAACATAAACATTCAGTCCATAATATGAAGCAAATAGTAATGATAAATGGAACCACAAGTTATCTATTATCCTCATCTTGAGAAAAGGTCTAAGGAGGACTTTGGGAAATAAAACAGAAGAATTAAGCTATGAACAAAAAGGTAACTTGAACATATACCATCAAGAGGATCTCTAGATTCTATAGGCCTATTGTTTCTCTTCCTGGTGCTAGTTAAGTCCTTGTAGCAAAAACAAAACAAAACAACAACAACAAAAAACCATAATTGCTTATTCAAATTCTCTCACCTGTTCTACTTGACAGCGTGACTGCTTGAAACAGTCTCAGGAGCCCAGGACTCACTCTTTTGGCACCCCGAATGAGTTGGATGAAATGGAACAACAGCTCACCCTAGTCTTTCCATATCCCAGGAGTGGAAATTGTCTACCCCAAACACAGAGTAGAGAGTCAACACAAACTAACTCCTTTCTAACAAGGAGAGTGTATCAAACGGTCTTGAAGCCTCAAAGTTTCTGCCAGTTATTCTGCTATCGTCTGAGAAAACTATTACTGGTAGATGTTTACCCAGAGGTTGGCATATTGTCTTAATTTTTCCAGGCCAAATTAGCCACAACCGGTAGAAATGGAGTTCTGTGTGGTAGGAAGTGATCTCTGGGGTGACTTGGCTTGAGAATTCGCCTGATAGGAATTATCTGTATTGCTAATGACCAACTATTCCAATCAGTTTTCTTCTTCTAGGGAAATGGAATGCATAATATATAGAGAAGTGGCAATCCACTTAGTAAGTAAGTGGAAATAAACAAGGATAGAAAAAATCCGAGTCATCAAGGCAACTCACTTTAAGTTTGTTCTTAGCAGTTCTAAAAACTGCTATGCTAGATGGTTGGGTTATGGACATTGGGGAGGATGTGTGCTATTGTGAGTGCTGTGAAGTGTGTAAACCTGGTGATTCACAGACCTGTACCCCTAATAATACATTATATGTTAATTAAAAAATTAAAAATCAAATTAAAAAACTGCTATGCTATTATGAACATTTGAGTTGTGAGTGAGGCATGACTATACAGTTACTGAGAGGGTTTCTACCCTTTCCTTACCTTCTGGAATATGCTAATAGTAAAATCTCTATCATCTAAGATGAGAAAAAAAATATATCTTTCTTTTTTTGCCACCTGAGGAAACTGGTTAAAAAAGAGAACTTTATAACTTTCAGTGTTTTTTATTTTTGTTCTATGACCAGGAAGCTCTTAGCCAAATCTTAGTATTTGACAGTTATGATAACTTTAATGGTTGAAATTTTGTTCTTCAGTCCTTAATCCTTATTTTTATGTTCTACATATAAGTTTCAATAGGTGCCTGAAACTAGTTGCTCAGTCTTTGAAGAGTCCGGCAGCCAAGAAACCAATACATCCAGCTTAGCAGAGTCTCCTAAAATCTGCCTTCTCAAATGTTTTTATGGTGGCCTTAAAATGTCAGGGTTCGTGGGTTTTAGCAATTTCTAATTTATTGCACGAAGAAAGAAATTGAAGTAAAAGTACCAAACAGCTGTCCAAAGTTCAGACACAATCCTACATGAACAATTCTGACCCCAGACACAGATGGAGGACTGAAAAATCCATCAGACTTTGTGTTTGCTTTTCAAAAGCTGAAGTAGAGATGCTACTCCCTCTTAAGTAAGAGAAATAGACATCAATAGGGAAATCTTAGCTAAAAACACCCCAGGTTCCAATATTTCATAAATTTTATCTCCAGATTTTCAAAAGGTAGATGAAATGAAATTGGCGGGAGAAGCCCCTTACTCTTTCTAATTCAATAGATAGCATTAAACTCATTATTCTCTACCATTCTTCTTCTATCACCTAATCAAATTAAGAAATATTTAGAAAAACAAAACTAGCAGCAAACTGATTGGCAGACAGCATTATACAGCATCCTCTCAACCAGCACTTCAAACTGCTTTATTACCTTCCTCTCTCTCCACATCAGTCCCAAACTGCACTCATTCAATAAAATATTCCTTCACTGAGCACTGTTTGTGTCCCATGCATCACACTAGGTACAATGAATCCAATATTGAGCAAAGCATGTATGATGCTTGCCTTCTTGAAATTTACATTCTCAACTAGGAAAAATATTTGCCCCTATAGGGCCTATGGAAATGAATGGTGGCATCTTGGGTTGTTCAATGACTGGGATAATCCACTGACATTTACTGAGCAACATATGGAATAATTTAACACATGAAGAATTGTCCTGACCAAAATGCCAAAAGATCTCTGAGAAATCAACAATTATGATAGAATGTGTTAAGTGCTATTATAAGAGAAGTGCTAAACACCTTTGAGAATACACATCAGGGGCACCAATAGAGTTTAGAGCCAACCAGAAACAATTAAGCTAAAAGTAGACCAATGGAAGGGGTTAGCTAGGTGGTAGTGGGAAAAGGGAACTGAGCTTCAGATAATTTGCTAAGAGTACTGAGTGGGTAACTAAGTATAAAAATAAAAGATGAATGGTTCTTGTTTATCGCCCATTTTTAGTCACTAATTCTTGGGTTAAGGCCCAAAACTCTGTAATGTTGTTTAATCAAAAACACAGTCATTGGGTAAATTTATAAAATTTACATTATGTATTGCTTCAAGAAAGACACTAAAATTTCTAAGAAGTTGAAGGTTTTTACTATTTCTGAGGACTAGACCTGAAGCTTCTCTAGTTCACCATCCCTTTCTCTTTGTTGTGTCTTTACACTTTATTCAATTCCACATATCATTTATAAGAGAGCAGGAAGAGCTTTATCACTCTCCAGTGTTCTGAGCCTCCTCACCAATAATCAACCCAGAAGGGGTGATAGGCTAAATCTGAGCAAAATTATACCACATATTTATTACTGCACATCCCCAAGTACTTCCAAATTCTCAAATATTTCTATTTGATAGAGGGTCTATTGATAGAGCCCATTTGACAGGCTGAAAACAATCTATCCAACAGAACCATTACCTTGCTTTATCCAAGACTTGTCAAATGTCCCCAGAGAGCTGCTCTCAGATATCACGTAGGCAAGAATGGGTGTCCCTCAAGAGTAGAACCAGACACAGAGCCCAGCAATGTCCAAAATGTGTGGGGGACATATTTGAGTCAGTTTAAACTAAAAACAAAAAGAAAAAGAAAGAAAAGAAAATGCAGGTATACACTATTTCTTTGCAATCCATCTTCAGATAATTTAAGGGAAAGTCAAAGGAGAGAAGAAAGAGGGAAATGAGTTACATGCTTGTGGATGTTGCCAATATTTTATCTGATACAAAGCATCTGAAACATCCAAAGTCAAAGAATGTCAAAACTGGAAGAATGTTAGAGGCCAGTACAATTCAGTTTGCAGATGGGAAGGGTAAGAACAAGAGTGAGGAAAGGACTAGTCCATGCCACCACCATCCTGGTGCTGGGTAAGCCAAGACCAAAAGCATGGTACACAATGGTTAAAACCATGAGACACAGAGTCAGGAGATCTAGACTGATGTTCCAACTCAGCCACTTATTTCATCCCACTTAGCTCCGACTTCCTCCTAGGTAATTATAAGGATTCTAAAAATGGCTATATTGTAAGGTGAGTGTAAACATTAAATAAGACATGCACATAGAGTACTTAGCACAATGCTTGGCACATAATAAGTACCCAATACCTATTAGCTATTGGAATGATTATCCATAGTAGAGAGCTGCCCTAAAACACATATCCTCATCATGTTGCTGAGGAGTTAGCCATACTACCTGGGGAAATTCTTCTGTCATTCAGTTTAGCTCCACGACTGAAATAGGTCCTGAAAGCCTGAGGTAGCAATGGGGAATAGGTTCTGGCTACATTTCCAAATTCCTCCACATATAGCCACAAACCCTAAACCAAAGACTTCATCCTATTAGATTCATCCCAGCATTCCGTAGAGATGTTAAAAGATAAAGATCGTCATTTTTGAATGTGAAGAGACTGCCAATCACAGAAGACGTTTATGCTGGCAACGGGCAGTGGGCAACAGGCAACCAGTTAATATTATCTCCTCACAACAACTCTGGAAAGAAAAAAAACTTACCATTTCCATTTTATTAATGGGAAAACTGAGGTTTAGAGAGTTTAATTTACTCAAGTTCACACAAGTAGTATGTAATGACGCCAGGACTCAGGTCCAGGCAATCTTGGGCTCTTAACATTCAATCTTATGTGTGTTTTTTTTTTTTAAATAATTTTTTATTATGTTATGTTAGTCACCATATAGTACATCATTAGTTTTTTTTTTTTTTTTAATATTTATTTATTTTTTTATTTTTTATTTCCAGCATAACAGTATTCATTATTTTTGCATCACACCCCGTGCTCCATGCAATCCGTGCCCTCTAATACCCACCACCTGGTACCCCAACCTCCCACCCCCCGTCCCTTCAAAACCCTCAGATTGTTTTTCAGAGTCCGGGGAGGTGAACATCATTAGTTTTTGATGTAGTGTTCCATGATTCATCGTTTGCATATAACACCCAGTACTCCATGCAATACAACCCTCCTTAATACTTATCACCAGGTTCATCCATTGCCTTACCCCTCTCCCTTCTAAAACCCTCAGTTTGATTCCCGGAATCCATAGATTCTCATGGTTCATCTCCCCCTCTGATAACCACCCCCTTCATTTCCCCTTCCTTCCCCTTCCTTCTCCATGTTATTCCTTATGTTCCACAAAAAAGTGAAACCATATGATAATTGTCTTTCTCTGTTTGACTTATTTCACTTAGCATAATCTCCTCCAGTTCCATCCATGTTGATGCAAATATTGGGTATTCATCTTTTCTGATGGCTAGTAATATTCCATTGCATATATGGACCACATCTTTATCCATTCTTCTGTTGAAGGGCATCTCAGCTCCTTTCACATTGCTGTGGACATTGCTGTTATGAGCATTGGGGTACATATGACCCTTCTTTCCACTGCATCTGTATCCTTGGAGTAAATACCTAGTAGTGCAATTGCTGGGACATAGGTAGCTCTATTTTTAACTTTTAGAAGAACCTCCACACTATTTTCCAAAGTGGCTGTACCAACTTGCATTCCCACCAACAGTGTGAGAGGGTTCCCCTTTCTCCACAACCTATCCAACATTTGTTTCTTGCCTTGTCAATATTTGCCATTCTAGCTGGTGTAAGGTGGTATCTCAATGTGGTTTTGATTTGAATTTCCCTGATAGCTAATGATGTTGAACATTTTTTCATGTGTCTGTTAGCCATTTGTATGTCTTCTTTGGAGAAGTATCTGTTCATGTCTTCTGCCCATTTTTTAACTTGGTTATTTGTTTTTTGGGTGTTCAGTTTGAGTTCTTTAAAGATCTTGGATACCAGCCCTTTATCTGTAGTGTCATTTACAAGTATCTTCTCCCATTCCGTGGGTTGTCTCTTTGTTTTGTTGACTGTTTCCTTCGCTGAGCAGAAGCTTTTTATCTTGATGAAGTCCCAAAAGTTCATTATTGCATTTTTTCCCTTGCTTTTGGAGGCATGTCTTGAAAGAAGATGCTGTGGCCAATGTTGAAAAGCTTATGGCCTATGTTCTCCTCTAGGAGTTTGATGGATTCCTGTCTCACACTGAGGTCTTTCATACATTTGAGTTTACCTTTGTGTATGGTTTAAGAGAATAGTCCAGTTTCATTATTCTGTATGTAACTGTCCAATTTTCCCAGCACCATTTATTGAAAAGACTGTCTTTTTTCCATTGGATATTTGTTTCCTGCTTTGTCAAAGATTAGTTGACAGAGTTGAGGGTCCATAGCTGGGCTCTCTATTCTGCTCCACTGATCTATGTGTCTGTTTTTGTGCCAGTACCATGCTGTCTTGGTGATCACAGCTTTTTAATATAGCTTGAAATCAGGCAACGTGATGCCCCCAGCTTTGGTTTTCTTTTTCAACATTTCCTTGGCAATTTAGGGTTTTAGCTGGTTCCATACAAATTTTAGGATTGTTTGTTTCAACACTTTGAAAAATGCCATGGGTGATTGGGACGGCACTGAAAGTATAGATTGCTCTGGGCAGCATAGACATTTTAACATGTTTATTCTTCTGATCCATGAGCATGGAATGTTTTTCCATATTTTTGTGCCTTCAATTACTTTTATGAGCATTCTGTAGTTTCCAGAGTATAGATCCTTCACCTCTTTGGTTCGGTTTATTCCATGGTATCTTATGATCTTTGGTGCTATTATAAATGGAATTGATTCCCTAATTTCTCTTTCTAAAGTTGTATTGTTAGTGCATAAAAAAGCAACTGATTTCTGTGCATTGATTTTGTATCCCGCCACATTACTGAATTGCTGTATGAGTTCTAATAATTTGGGGGTGGAGTCTCCTGGGTTTTTCACATGACAGTATCATGTCATCTGTGAAGAGCGTTTGACTTCTTCTTTGCCAATTTGAATACCTTTTATTTCTTTTTGTTGTCTGACTGCTGTTGTTAGAACTTCCAGTACTATGCTGAGTAATAGTGGTGAGAATGGGTCTCCTTACCATGTTCTTGACCTTAAGGAAAAGGCTCTCAGCTTTTCCCCTTTGAGAATGCTATTCACCTACTGGATGGTTTTTACGAAATTTAAGAATGTTCTCTCTATCCCTATACTCTAAAGAGTTTTAGACAGGAAAGGATGCTGCATTTTCTCAAATGCTTTTTCTACAGCAATAGAGAGGACCATGTGATTCTTGTCTCTTCTCTTATTTATGTGTTCTATCATGTTGACTGATTTGCGAATATTGAATCACCCTTGTATCCCAGGGATAAATCTCACCTGGTCATAAAGGATAATCCTTTTAATGGTTTGCTGGATCCTATGAGCTAATCTTGTTGATAATTTTGGCATCCATATTAATCAGGGATATTGATCTGTAATTCTCCTTTTTGATGGGGTCTTTGCTTGGTTTGGGGATCAAGGTCATGCTGACCATGTAGAATGAATTTGGAAGTTTTTCTTCTGTTTCTATTTTTTGAAACAGCTTCAAGAGAATAGGATTATTTCTTATTTAAATGCTTGGTAGAACTTCCCAGGGAATCCATCAGGCCCCAGACTCTTGTTTTTTGGGAGCTTTTTGATCACTGCTTCAATCTCTTTACTGGCTATTGGTCTATTCAGGTTGTCAGTTTCTTCCTGTTTCAGGCTTGGTAGCTTATAGGTTTCCAGAAAGGCACCCATTTCTTCTAAGTCGCTTAATTTATTGGCATGTAGTTGTTGATAATAATTTCTAAGAACTCTTTCTATTTCCTTGTGGTTAGTTGTGATCTCTCCCTTTCATTCATAATTTTATTAATTTAGGTCCTTTCTCTTTTCTTTTGGATAAGTCTGGCCATGCTTTATCAATCTTATTTATTCTTTCAGTGAACTAGCTTCTAGTATCATTGATCTGCTCTACTATATTTCTGGTTTCTAATTCATTGATCTCTGCTCTAATCTTAATTATTTCTCTTCTAATGTGTGGCTTAGGCTTTACTTGTTTTTCTTTCTCCAGTTCTTTAAGGTGTAAAGTTAATTTATGTATACGGGATTTTTCTTTCTTTCTTTCTTTCTTTCTTTTTTTTGAGTGAGGCTTGGATAGCTATGTATTCCCTGCCAGGACCACCTTTGCAGTATCCCATAGGTTTTGGACCAATGTGTTATCATTCTCATTGGTTTCCATAAATTGTTTAAGTTCTCCTTTGATTTTCTGGTTGACCCAAACATTCTTAAGCAGGATGTTATTTAGCTTTCAAGTGTTTGAATTTCTTCCAAATTCTTTTCTTGTGATTGAGTTCTGGATTCACAGTATTATGGACTGAGAAATGCAGGGAATAATCTCAGTCTTTTGGTATCAGTTGAAACACGATTTGTGACCCAGTATGTGGTCTATTCAGTAGACCACTCTATTCTCAAGAGTATTCTGTTGCTTTAGGGTGGAATGTTCTATATATTTATCTATGAGATCCATCTGGTCCAGTGTGTCATTAAAAGCTCTTGTTGCTTTGTCGATTTTCTGCTTAGATCATCTGTCTATTGCTGAGAGTGGAGTGTTGTATTATTATCTTTATTTTGGTTAACAGTTGGCATATGTAGTTGGCTGTTCCCATCCTGGGGGCATAGATATTTACAATTGTTAAATCCTCTTGTTGGATAGATCCTTTTAGCATGACATAGTGTCCTTCTGTATCTCTAACTACAGTCGTTAGCTTAAAATCTAATTTGACATGAGAATTGCTACCCCAGCTTTCATTTGAGGTCCATTGGAATGAAAAATGCTTCTCCATCCCTTTATTTTCAGCCAGGATATATCTTTAGGTTCAAAATGAGTCTCTTGTAGAAAGTATATGAATGGGTCCTGTCTTTTCATCCAGTCTGAAACCCTGTGCTATTTCATGGAATTATTTAGGCCATTCATGTTGAGATTGATTATTGAAAGAATGATTTTATTGTCATCATGTTGCCTGTGAAGTCCTTTTTCTATAGATTGTCTCTGTAAATTTCTGATCTCTATCACTCTTGGTGTCTTTCTCTTTTTATAGAACCCCCCTTAATATTTCTTGCAGGGCTGGCTTGGTGTCCACATATTCTTTCAGTTCCTGCTGGTCTTGGAATTTCCTTGTCTCTATATCCATTCTGAATGACAGCCTTGCTGGATAAAGTATCTTTGGCTGCATGTTCTTCTCATTTAGTATCCTGAATATGTCTTGCCAGACCTTTCTGTCTTACCAGCTCTCTGTGGACAGGCCTGATATTATTCTGATGCTCCTCCCTCTCTATGTAATCCCCTCCCTCTCACCACTTTCAAGATTGTTTTCCTTGGATCTAAGATTTTCAAATTGTACTGTTATATGTTGTGACATTGGTCTGTTCTCATTAATCTTGGAAGGGGTCCTCTCTGCCTCTTGGACATGAATAACTGTTTCCTTCCCCACATTAGGGAAGTTCTCAGCTATGAATTGCTCAAATGCATCTTCTAGACCTTCCTCTCTAGAGGAGAGAGGACCCCCATCAGGGTCCCAATAATTGTGATATTGGAATGTTTCATCAAGTCACTAATCTCTCTCTGTTTGATTCCTTGGGTTTTAATTTGTTTTTACCATGCTACCTCGATTTCTTTCTTTTCTATGATCTTATCCTCTATCTCACTAATTCATCCTTCTGCCTCATTTACGCAAGCAGATTATCCAGTTTAGACTGCATTTCATTCATTGCATTTTTAAGTTCAGCCTATTGGATATCATTTCTGCCCTTATATATTCTATATTGTCATTAATATTTTTCTCAAGGCGATATCTAGGCTTGAGAAAAATATTAATGAAATTGACATCTTGGTTATATCCATATCCATTAGTTCTGTGGCAGAGGCCACAGTCTCTGAATCTTTCCTTTGTTGGGGATTTATCCTCTTAGTCATTCTGTTGAGGGGTGGTTGAGAGAATGTACAAAGTCCAACTTATTGAGCACAACCCAAGCAAGATGCAGTTGTTTTACAGGGACCTTGAGGTTATCGGCCTCTTTTCTTCCAGCCTACCTTCTGGGGGAGAGGCCTGCCATGTTGTTACTCAGGCAACCCTATTTGGGCACAGTTGCCCTTCTCCCTGTCAGGAGTGGGGTGGGCTCAGTGAATACTGGTTTTCTGAGGTTTTGTTCTCTGGCAGCTTTCCCTGGTGGCTTTCCAAATCTCTTCTGAGAGTCAGAGCAGAAGTGGCCATATCCAAACCTCTGTCTCAGAACAGCAAGTTTGCAGTCTGCTCTTCAATGAGCTCTCCAGGCCATAGTGTCTCTGCCTCTGTCTGTGCTGCTAAAAACCCAGAGTGTCCTGGGCTGTGCACCCCCGAGCAACACTCCCAGCCCTTGCTT
This sequence comes from Mustela erminea, assembly GCF_009829155.1. Classification (NCBI taxonomy): domain Eukaryota; kingdom Metazoa; phylum Chordata; class Mammalia; order Carnivora; family Mustelidae; genus Mustela; species Mustela erminea. Next base: position 46,275,118 of record NC_045614.1, read on the forward strand.
ACAGGTCCAGACACTTCTTTGCCCTTTGTGCATCTAAAACAGCAAGGCACCCCAAGTTGGCATGTGCACCCTTACATCTCCAAGTTTCCAAGGTTTCCAAGACCTTTCACTGCCTCTACTGGTCTTTGAGTCTGTGCCCAAGCCCCAGAGTTGGGAGGCTTTTGCACTCTGGTAGAGCAGGATTCCAAAGGCTCCCTCCCTCTTCCATTTATCTTCCAGTATCTGCCCGCAGAATCATGGCTCCCCACTTCATACCTTGAGACCAACCCACCATAGATATTCTATTTGTAAAGATCCAGATATATCTCAGGATGATTTCAAGGGTATTCAGAATGGTCTGGTAGATATCCAGCTCAATTCAGGGGACTGGTTGAAATAGGGTCCCCTATTTCTCTGCCATCTTTTCTCACCACCTCAATCTTAGGTTCTTAATGCACTTGAGTCTCTAAATGATAATAAACAAATTTCTAATTTTTCCAATCTACTACTCTGGCAAACTCTCAGAGTTCTGTTCCTTTGACTAGAACCCTTATCCTTAGCCAAGTAGGATATTGCAGGTTTTATTTTTCCATACCCTAGGTTTTCAAACATGTTTTATTTTTCCCATAACCTAGGTTTTCAATGTCACAGTCAAAGGTGGTTACTTGAAAGACCCAATATAAGTCTTAGCACATGGGCCTAATTAGAACAAAGGGGGAATGCACTAACACTATTGACACACTTGAAAATTGTTTCCTCTACTGAAGGACATGAACTAAGTTGAGAGTATGTATTGCAAAAGCAGAGCAATGCTGTGTATTTACGAATACTTGGGGAAACTGAAGTTCAAACCCAAGACCAGACATTAAATATCATTATGGAAGGCACCAGTGCTGTCAAGTCCTTCCAAGGCCTAACAGCCAAATTAGCAATAAAGTCTGACAGCCCCATCTATCAGATCTGTTCAGCCAATCCGATGGCAACATCATGTTTCCTTACAGGTCCAAAGAATATACACTTGCAGAAGGAAAGAAAAAAAATCAACTTGATTAAATTTGGTTTTGAATAATTGGTTCATTGAAATTCTTGGGCTAAAGAAAAATGGCATTTCTAATTTATAGAAATCACTATTTGAAATATAGTTACGGCTGCTCAGAGAACCTGTGGAACTAAATAAATTTAAGTCAGCACATTTAAGAAAGCCATTAAGAGTTACCTAATGACAGCCCCTCCAATTATCACTCCAATAGAGCTGATGTGGAAACCTGCCAAAAGCCGGGCTCCTCCACCAACTACGGATGTGGCTGGCTTAATATCTGGGAGCCCAGACAGGGTAGATCAAGGCCTCATGCCCTCCCAGCAAGCCAGGAACCTGAAAAGACTTCTGAAAGAAAATACCACATTTTGGATAGCAAACAGGGAGGAGTTTTTAAAAATCCATTGACATCCCCAAAGCTGCTGTGGAAGGATTCTTTCACAGATGCAAACTTCTTATTTGCAAATATTCCCACTAACCTATGTGGGATTGGCCTCCTGTTAAGTTACCCCAGCACCTTATAGAGCCAGGGAAGGGCTACTCCAGATTATCTGGTCACTAAGCATTGGAACATTATTTCATATGATATCTGAGTGAGAAGGGAGAGTTCACACCTCTCCTCCAGCCCTGTTCATATTAATGTGGGTTTAGACTTTCTTCTATCTCTTAATTGTGACACAAAAATTCAGGCAGTATGGGAATGAAAACATCTTTAGGTCACTTGGCTAACCAAGGCCTCTGCAGATGAGTCAGGAGGTCAACAGAGTCCCCAAATGAAAGGAATAAGTTTTTTTGTTTTTCTGTTTTGCATGGACCAGTAAACCATAGATAACTGGTAGAGAAAGGATATATGATAGGGGAGAAATATTTCCCTTGTTTTTTAAATAGCATAGAATTTAGCTGAAATAAACATAAACTCCTACTTTTTGGTTAATGCAATTGTATTTGATAGACAGGAATCAGGGTTGGGCATGGGGAAACCTGACTTATCTGCTGTTTGTGAGAAAAAAGTCTGATCATTGATCATAGGGAACCAAGAATGTGCGTGTTATCAACCATGCTCTTGCAGACCTGTGCCACGTTCATACACATGTATGGTACAGAACAAGGAGAGCTGAGTCTCACTAAAGGCCACTTTGGTCATACTGAGTCTAGCACATTATATTCATGTCTGAACTCCACATTTTAAGAGGCAAGTTCTAGAATGCAGGCAGAGAATAAATGACAAGATTTAACATTTGGAACTCAACATACTAACATCAGCAATAGCAATAGCTAACTCATTCTACAAAGGAAGATGCATCTTTGGAGAGAAACTTTTCCAAGGTCATACAACCAGTAACTGATAATGTAGAATTCAAATTTGCGCTGATATGATCCATGCTTTACTGCATAATGTGTATTTGTCTCTTAGCCACACCAGGAGTGGCTTTATTACTAGGCTGAAATTTGCCTTTTTTTTAGAGAATAAAAACCACGTATTGTATGGAGCACTGGGTGTGGTACATAAATAATGAATTTTGGAACCCTGAAAAAAAATAAAATAAAATTTTAAAAAACCGTATATGTTCATGGTCTATAATATGATGATTTGATATAAATACACCGAGTCAAATGATTACTATTATCAATCTAATCAGCATATTACATGACAGCAGCACATTTTGACCTGTACAAGCCTGTGAACATCCTGCTATTGCCTTTACCAACTTCAGAAAGCCAATGAATCTGGGGACATGTATTGCAGTGATGAGAAAACTTTAACTCCTGTCTTGTGATACAATGTAGCCCATTTGTGAGGAGTAATTGGGAGGAGTAATGGTTTGAAAGAAATGAAGCCAAACTGAAAGATGGCCTCCTGTAAGCATTTTAGCAAGCATGGAAATAACATCTGTGATCTTATCAGACAAAGACTCGTAGTCAAACAGGCCTCCAGTTACCACTGTAGGAATACTCACTGGACACAAACTAGAATATGGTCAAAATTGGGATACCTAGGCAGTTTTCCCTGGCCATGCTGTGACAGACACAGAAATTCACCCTCTTGCTGCAAGGAGAGAGGTTAGCAGGCAGCCTCCAGCTGTCAGGTTCTCTAGGGCCTGCCTCCGCTCCAGTGAGCTGGCTCACTGAGGACCTGCTTTTCCAGGGTGCCCTGCATCCAGAGGCTAAGCAAAGTGAGGTTATAAAGCCCTTACTCTTCAGCCAGGAGCAGGACACTGTGCAGGACAATGCTTACTCCAGCACTCCCCTCCAGGTCAGCCACAGCTTTGTTGGCCATCACAGTTTGACATCTTCCTCTGCCCAATTTTGTTTGTTCCTTTCCTCCCAAAGCATTGATTTCCAACAAATATCTTGCACCTCAATCTCCATTTCAGCATCTTCTGAAGAATCCAACCAGCAACAACTACCTCTTTTTGTTCTGTGACGTTTGTCCTCTTAATGATACCATCTTTTAGCCCATCGTCCCAAAATAAGATGGTATAATTGGCTGAATAGTATTACAAGATGGCTTAATTAGTTGGAAGTTTGTGGTACAACTTTCACTTATTGTCCAAAGCATGAATTAGTAGAGCGAGCACGGGCTTTGGAGACTGAAAGCTCTGGGTTCAAATTCCCTGGCACTAACTAGCTAAGTGGCTTTGAGCATGGTATTGAATCTGAGCCTCAGTTTTCTCCTTTATCAAGTAGTGATATCACCATCTACCTAATAAGGTTGTTGCAAGAATTAAATGTTATCACATATGCAAAGCACTTAATACAATGCCTGGTACACAGTAGTTATCTAGTAGTTGGTTATATATTGGCTTCTTTGACACTCGACATATACTTTCTTTGTACTCTCATTTACTTTGTTCCAGGTATTTACTTCTCATTTCTCCCATGAGAACAGCAAGGACGATGTTTTGTTTACTTCAGCTGAATCTTTTATAAGATAACAAAGTTGGATTGAAATATATCAAAGGTGCCCACTCTATAGTGGGCAATTGAAACTGGGTTCTTGGTCTCTCACAGTTACAATGCCAGGTGTAACACTTCACTGCGTATAAAGATGTATAAACACGCGAAAGTAGATGTTGCCTTCTCATAAGCACTGCAAGACCAAATACATAATGGTTAATTACATGTAGTAGACATTGTGGTTGGCATCCTAATGTCCATTCTACCCCAGATAACCAGTCTAATCCAATCACCCCACTCAAGTCCCCCAGGACTTAGGAGGTCCACGGATGGACACAGGTCTTTACTTGGCCCAAACAGATTGCAGTAAAGAAATCATATTGTTGCTTAAAAGGCTTTCTCCTCTCTCCCAATGGATGTAAAAAAGGAAGAATGATGCTTTAACTTATGTGTAGCTGCCAGGAGAACCCGCTCCATGGGAAATCACTAAGCAGAGACTGAAAGTTCCTGGGCTCCTCATGACGCTGTTGAGTTGTTGAATCACTGAAATGCAAAGCCTGTCCTCATCTTATCTTCCTGTTATATGAGAGAATAAATGTCCTTATTGTTTAAGCCATTTGAGTCTGGGATTTTATTATCTTGAATCTATAGTTAAAAATATCCTAAGCTGGGCGAGGCAAATATTCAATATACAACTGCACCTACCCAGGGTGTCTTTTATGCTTTGGGCTATATTAGAACTACTGTATTTTTAGCAGAAAGAAGTCATCTACTCTGATTGAACTCCTCATTCATGCATTAGAAATTTGGGCCCCAAAAAAGCTGAGAGAGTTGCCTGAAAAAACAGAACTCATAAGTCACATAGCAGGAACTAGACCTTAAACTTTTTGACTCCCAGCATCCAAGCATTAATCCATGCATTCAATTGCATTTATGGAATTTACTATGTGCCAAGCTTTGTATTCTTGCTTCAGCATCATACTAATTCCCAACACATATCATGGAAATTAACTCTTACAATATTTGCAGTTTGAGGCAAAGGACAATAGTACATGCTTCACAAGGCCCTATTACGGGAGAACCATTTGTAGAATGCTACAGATACTCTTTATGCTCAGAAAATAAGAGTGACCTAAAGAAGAGATGAAAGAAATGTCCAGCTGATGGGAAAGATTTATTAGATTTAAAAGAAATTCCACTGAACTCAAAGGAGAGAGATATTTAACAGGTTTACGTGTGCTTATTGACTTTTTCTTTCTAAAAAAATTATAAAATGTATTCCTATAAAAATCGTGTAAAAAATGAAACTGAAGGGAAATAAATGTACTTTTATGTAAGGCATATATACTGGAGCTCAAGTCAGGAGTGCCATGGCATATAAACTGAGCTAAAGAATGTTCATCACCAAAAGGGATTTAGGAGAGGAGAAGAAAACAACTACCTATTTTTCAACAATGACACCAGCAAATGTTCTTATAGAGTGTGTCAGCTTTGTTAACATAAGCACAGCATTTTGAAAGCTGATGTTCCTCAGTGGTATAGAAGCAGCTAACCCCATTGTGACTTCAACTCTACCAGAAATACCTCAGTGACCTTGAGCAGGGCAGTCTCTAAAAAGAGATGAGCATGTGAGAGCCACACTGGATAGCACTGTCCTGAGTGGATCAGTCACAATGCTTGCCGCATGCACAGCCCCTTCTGTGAGAAACAGTAGCTCAAGTAGAGATGACCAGCTTCTGTATATAGGACTCTGGCCTCACTCTAGCCACAATTTTTGAACTTGACCCAAGAGCAGCCAACTCCTAGACTAGCCATTGATCCATGGAGGTGGCTGAACATGAAAATCTCTGTCCAACAGAGATGCTGAAGATTGCAACTCTTAGGTTTGTATGGGGAGTAATGAGTTGTAAGCAGCACCATAATGATGACTTCATGAAGACATCAAGGCCTTTTAGCAGATGTCAGTACCTTGGGACTAGTAGAAGGAAAGTTTCTAAGGCAAATAAGGGGCTTACACCTCACCCATGAAGCCTTAGAATCACCTCTGGGGCTTGTGAAAAATGCAGACTCCTACTATCCACCCAGAACCTCCAGATCAGCCTCCTGGCAGCAGAGTCCCAGATCCTACCTATACTTCAACAAGGTGATTACCATATACAAAACTAAAGTTTTTTTAAAAATATTGATCTAATTCAGACCCTTTATCTTATGAAGAAATTGAGGCATAGAAAGGTCACAAAGACAAAACAAGACTCACTTTATTTATTTACTTTTTCTACTGGAGATGTGGCCTCTAACTAATGGCTTCATTCATGGTACCTGAGCATCTACATTTTGCTTGCAAAGTACTTCCTATATTCACATTTTGCATTCATTATTCAGCAAATACTTAATGAGTGTCCCTTATAGATCAAATCTCTTTTTAGATTCCAGACCAACAGAAAGGAATAGAATTCCAAGGGGAAACTGGGTGGCTTAGTCAGGTGACACCTGACTCTTTTGTTGTTGTTGTTTTTAGTTTTTTGGGCACCTGACTCTTGATTTCAGCTCAGGTACGATCTCAGGGTTCTCAGATTGAGCCTTGGATGAGGCTTTGTGCTCAGTGGGGAGTCTACATGAGATTTTTCTCTCTCCCTCTCCCTCTACTCCTCCACCCTCATGCTCTCAGTCTCTCAAATAAATAAACAGGGGCACCTGGGTGGCTTGGTCAATTAAGCATCTGACTTCAGCTCAGGTCATGATCTCAGGGTCCTTGGGATCAAGCCCTGTGTCAGGCTCCCTGCTCAGCAGGGAATCTGCTTCTCCTTCTCCCTCTGTCCCTTCCCCCACTGTGCTTTCTTTTCTCTCATATAAATAAACAAAATCTTTAAAAATAATTAATTAAATTAAATTAGCAAATAAAACCTTAAAAAAAAACAAAAAGAAATAGAATCCCCAAATCTGTAATCAAGGAGCAATGTGTTGCCCACACAAATGAAATTATAAACAAGATGTCTTTCCAAACATTTGAATCTCCCTTCTTTCTAAATATCCAAGCGTTTATTATATGATGAATGATAATTACATGATTAATAACAATCATAAACAAAAAGAACCATAGTTTTCAAGACTCCCACTCCCCAAACAAGGTTTATCCAAGTCAAAAAGTAAATCTTGCTTGGGATCTCATCTAGAAATAGGTAGAAAGAAGCCTTCCTACAGTAAGGCCTTAGCTAAGGCAGCCAGATTTCAAACTGCTCACCCAGATCTAAGACCATCTAAAGTTCTAACAGTGATGGTCATTAAACATCTAATAACCACCCATGCAAAAAGAAGACCATTAGCTGTGCAAACTGGCTTGCAGCCAACAAAGGCAATCTGAGCACCCTGTGCCTGTTGCTTTCATTTAAAATGTGTTTATCTCTTTTATTGCCTAAAGACCATCATGAAATGTTGCCAGGCAGTACAAAAGGGTCAGCATTTTTATTAAAATGTAGTACATAAAGAGGTTCCCTCCAAAAAAAGAAGATAAAAGAAAAATACCTCCCACGGAGGCAAAGAAGAGGTCACAGATTAAGTGAGGTATGAGGGCGAGGACATGGGAGAGGCAGGCATACAGGGCCAGGAACTGGAGGAGAAACTGGTGGTGACTCAAATGGGAGATTCTGAACACAACAGTGCTATGAAATGGTCATTCAAAAAGATACAAAATATGTTGCCATTAGTTCATGCATGGCTTGAAGGTGAGGGGGAACAGGAAGAGAGGGCAGGGAATAGCTACGGCCGGACCTTCCAACCTCCACTTACTGACACAGACTAGGTGGCACAGCAAGAAGAGTGCAGAGAAGAAAAGAAAAGGAAGGAAAGTGTTAGAAGGAAAAATGTAGCTTTGTCCCTCACATAATTACAGAGAAATCTTAGAGAATTTAACCTGTCAAAGCAATAAACAATAATAATATCTGTAATCTTTAAATATTGCTTTTTACAACTTACAAAGTGTTTAAGAACCACTTTTCCCCAACATGACCTCCCTACTCCATTTCTCCTTATTTACTGCCTGTAATCATTGGGGACTGATATCTCTTAATGTCAAGGGAATGGCCCGCACCTTGGTTCTCACCTACCATCTCCATAGCTTTTGTTTCCCACTAGCAGAGGCCAGAGAAGAGATGTAAGAGCTGAGGAAAGAAGGCAAGGCCTCACTACACACAGTTTTGCAGAATAAAGTAGGAAAGCGTCCCTTTCCCCAACATGCTCAGCAGATAGTGACACCAGAACAAATATTCCTAGGAAGTGTGGGTTGTTGGATAAAGCACTCAGCATGATTGACAAAAACTGTGCATAGGAAGTAAACCTATGTATATGTGTGGGGCAGGGGGTGGGGAAATCCCTCCATGTGATATAATAAATACAAAAGCCATCATCAACAAAGACCCAAAGAGCAAAAGAAATCAAAATGAAAGTCAGGCTGCTCAAGATCAGTGAATTATAAAATCCAAACATTTAAATGTTTAAAGATATAATGTAATTCCCCTTTCAATATACTTTGCCTCTGCCAAGAACATCACAGGCTTCCTTAATAATGACTGATCAGTTTGCTTGCAAACAGAATCCCACAGTCTGTACTAAGATGGATGTTACTGGTGGATGTCACATTTTCCTCACATATAGAAACTTGCAACGCATTAGCCTCCTGTCACCATTAAAATGATAAATAGCCATTCTATAATAAATTTTATTTTTTATAATTGTCAAAAATTCCATGCCTGCTACTGAGATGCTTTCTTCCTGTTTTCCCACTTAATTCTATTTTAAGTGATGCTATTAATGATATTTCTCTACTTGAAATAATTAGATAATCTAAAACTGAGAAATAAGCACTTTCCTTTCCTCATTGTTTTTCCCCTCTTCTTTATCTCTAACAGCCCCAGGAGATCACAAACATTTGTCCTTAGGGCAATATCAGCAGTTAATGATTCATGTTCAAAGGCTCAAAGTTGTCTAATTAACAAAAAACAATGTTTTATAGAAGGCATTTTGCTTTCAAGTTAATAGCACACAGCATATCTAGATATAGATATATAGATATAGATATAGATACACACACAAATACTGGATTGCATGCCAGTCTCCAAGCTTGTGGTATGCTATTAATTCAAAACTTTCCAGCTTCATTTTATCTGACCCAAACTTCAAGTCATTAAAAATGCACCACTTTCATTTGTTTCATTCCGATTTACTGGTGCCTTTACAGCACAGTTCGCACATCACATCCTCCTGTAATATGCTCATAAAAATCACTTTTCAGTTATTATTAAAATATGCATTTGATTAATGAAAATAATATTAGTATATTTTCCATGAAAGGTATTCTTAATAGTATCCCTCATTAACAAAATCAAAATCTTTTAAATAGTCCAGTCATCCTCTTAATGTCACTGGTACCATAGGCTAAGTATTTCCTTGATAGCAGACATTTGGTAAAACTTGTGGTACTTCATTACCATGAGATCAAGAATTTTTGTAAAGAGGTTGACCTTTAAATGATAAATATTGACATTTCTAAAAATACTAGTAGCTCTGAAATCAGCAACAATCCAAACACAACAGAAAAAAATTTCAATAGATTCATCATGGTCTTAGATTTCAAACCAAAGTTAATTCTGAGGAATTAAGTGCTTGTTCTTCCACAATGTCTTAGTACTCTTCACATCCGGTTACTGTAACTGCTCGCTTTCTTGTATGGGTCCACACTAGCATCAGAGATGGTATCCTTTTACCTTCACAATGGTTACAGCATTATGGTTAAGAGCATATACTTTCAACTAAAAACTGTCTTGGTTTGAATTTAGTCTTCATGCTTTCTACTTTATGTAACTTAGATGAGTTACTTTAATTCTAAGAGCAGTTTTCCTATCTGATAGATGAGCATGAGAGCACTGATTCTCTCATAAAGCTGATGGAAAGAATAAAGGAGATATATTTAGAGTGGCTTGGTTAATACTCACCAAACATTAGTTATGTTATTGGCACTCCTAGGATCCACAACCTGGAAATGAGAATATAGTAATTCATGATTTTTAAAAGAATTAATAAATTAGTAAGACAAGTAGTAGTATTCTTGTTTATAGATGAGTTAAACCTCCTTCGGCAAAGTAAAAGAACATGCCCAGTGTCAGTCAGCTAGTAAATGGCAGAACTGGTTTTCAAACTTTGGTCCATTTATATCCAAACTGTAGCAGAAGACTTGCTAACTCCTAGAGAGATCTCTGAGCTTGCTATTGGTTAAGACAAAGCCCAAGTTTCAAAACTGAACCAAGTAGACTTTTTTTTTTTCTTCCTAAAGAATGATTAAAAAATTATCAGGCAGAAATGTCATGGGCCTCTTTCCCAAACTGCTGCTAATTCATCTGCTAAGGAGCAATAGCTGTGAAATTGGGACTTTGTTCCCAAATACTCTCCCAAACGCAGAAAAATGGGGGACAGATGATATTCTGACAGCTAACTTTCCCATGTAAGTCTCTGCCACTCTCAATCTTTGTCAAAATCGGTTTCTCATAATTAAGAATCATGATTCTCAGAGGAAACAAGCAGCAACTCAATAGCTCAAAACCTGCTGAAAATTCTACTGCATATTGAAGTGCCCACACACTAGAGCCTTCTGACTTAATTCTCCAATCCCAAAGGCTTTGCTTTGTGAAGCGAGCAAGAAAACCATCTATACAAGAGCACTTGAAGTAGGTGTTCTCATTCCTCAGTGATAATTACTGGAGTTACGACCTTATACCACTGCTATGAAGAAACGAATATTTTATGAGAAGGAAATGAGTTCATTTCTTAAATCTAGGTAGGTGAAATCTTTCATATTTGTTCATCTAGTAGAAGTTATTACTAAGATTGATGTACAACACATATGTTGTACAGAAGATCCAGTTTTCACCCTGAAAGCCCTGCTACTTTACCACCCTAATAGATATGTAACTTTTCTTCACTGGTCTCAGAATTGAGAATACAACTAACATGTAAGAGTTCTCACTTGATTGTACTTGATCTATCTACATGTAAAGACTGCATTCTCAAAGCATATGCTTGTAAGACTTATCTTTTCCTTTCATACCTCATAGTCATCAAAGGCAATTGGGTTTCATTCTCCCAGAGTTAAAAGAGATGATATAATTTAAAATATTAAAGAAACAGGCATTAAAAATTTGCCTGAAAAATATGGTGGGTGGGGGTTCATGCAAGCATTCATTAATAAGTAAGTATTAAGCTGCTCTGATATGCAGGAAGCACGTCCTGGAGATAATAAGATTTTAGTCCTAAACTCCTCTTTGTCCTAATTTCTGTAACAATGTAACAATGTCTCTAAGATATTTGGGGATTAAAACTAATTCTAGACCAATCTATTTGTTTTTGTTGAAGGCAACAAGGGAAGATTCCTAAATATTCAAGTTTCACAAAATATAACTCCCAGGTACCCTGATCTTAGAAGTCATTGGGAATTGAGAATAGAACCAAAGTTTAGAAAGAAAAACTACCAACTTTTTAATATCTGTACTCTCTCTATGCCTTTCCTTCTGTTAGTAAGAAAGTGCCTTTATCCCTAAAAAACAAATACTTCTTATAGACCAGACTTTTCTCTGCAATAAATGTGTTTCTCTCTTGCATTATTTTCAGTAGCATATTAACATGCTTTATCATCCATGAAAAAAAATGTGTATGTATGTAGGATTGGGGGGCTGCATTGCAATATTCCTTCCAAGTATTTCCTACCTCTTCCTTAGAATGTCAAGTATACACACTTATTCTTTACCATATGAGGTACATACAGTGCCTTCTGGAAAACTATACTTGTCTACCTCATTGTCATTGTATCTTGTTTTAACCATGTATCTTGTTTTGGCCATTGGAATGTGAACAAACATCAAATATGGCAAGTGCCAGCTGAAGATACGAGACATGGATTAGTATAGTTCTATCTCTTGCTCCCTCCTTCTTCCATCAAAAGAGCATGTCCCATGTTGGGAGAGCTCTGTCAGCTTGTGTCCAGAAATCAGAAGACCCATGGTGTAGGGTGATAGCTGACCTCTAGCTACTGAATTAATGTAATCAAGTTCTGCTATGATTTTATTTGATTTTTGTCATTGCAGTATAATCTCATTCACCTCTATCTATCCATATATCTCTGCTTGGCTTTTTATCAATATTCTTGGGAAAAAAACTGTATATGAATACATTTCTACTTCTTCACCTTCCATCTTCCTCTCAGTTCTCTACAATCAGGTTTTCCACTCCACCTCTCAATTCCACTGAAATCAAACTTAGCAAGGTGTTTTCCTTATTTCCAACTCATATGATTATTTCTCTATGCTTGTCTGGCTTGACCTCTCAGCAGCATTCAGCCTGGTTGTCCACTCCCTCCTTTGTGCAATATTCCCACCTCCTTATTTCTCCTGACTTGCCTTCCATCTCACTGGCCATTCCTTTTCAATCACTTTTGCTACTTCTCTCTCCTCTTTCTAATCACTGAAATGTGAAAAGTTATCCTTGGTCTTCCTTTCTATTTATACATTCTCCCAAATGAACTCAAGGTGCAACCTTGGTTTTAAATATAATCTATATGACAATGACAATGATCTTCTAGTTCTAACCTCTCAGTTTAGCTCAAAATTCACCTATCCAACTATTTAACTGACATCTAGTAGAAGCTATTACTATCTTCTGTCTATCTAGAGGCATTTCAATCTGAACTTGGCCAAAAGACTTGTGTTTTTCTACCCTGTAGATTTTTCCTTCCCACCATTTTCCCTATTTTGGCATGTGGCATCACTGTTACAGGATGAATTTTTTCCCACCTATAATCACATTTTGAAATGCTAACTGCAGTCTTATGATAATAAGAGGTGGGCCTTTTGTAAGGTGATTAGATCATGAGAGTGGCACCCCCATAAATGAGATCAGGGCTGTTATAGGAAGAGACACAAGAGTTTATTTCCTCTCCCTCCCCTCTGCCATGTGAAGATACAAGGAAAAGACATCCATCTGAACACCAAGAAATGTCTTCACAAGACACTAGCTCTGATGGTGCTTTGATCTTGGATTTCTGAGACTCCAGAATTGTGAAAAATAAGTACATATCTTTTAAGCTATCCAGTCTACGGTACTTTTGTTATGGCATCCCTAAGTGACTATCACTATGTGCATAGTTTGATTAAGCAAAAGACTGAGATTGGGGAGGCGCCTGAGTGGTTCAGTGGTTTAAAGCCTCTGCCTTCGGCTCAGGTTATGGTCTCAGGGTCCTGGGATCGAGCCCCACATCGGGCTCTCTGCCTGGCAGGGAGCCTACTTCCCCCTCTCTCTGCCTGCCTCTCTGCCTACTTGTGATCTCTGTCTGTCAAATAAATAAATTAAATCTTTAAAAAAAAAAAAAAAAACTGAGATTGGGATGGTATGTCTCCAAGTGAGAGGGTGCTAAAGACTGTTACTAAACCACCAGAAGCTAGGCAAGAAGCATGGAACAAATTCTTTCTAAGAACCTCAGAAGGGACTAACCCTGGTGACATTTTCATCATGGACTTCCAGCCTCCAGAAGGATGAGACAATAAATCTCTGTTGTTTAAGCCACTCAGTTTGTAGTATTTCATTAGAGCAGTCCTAGCAAATTAATGCAAGTCTCCATCCTGCCAAGTTTTTGGAAGATTCAACCTTTACCATTCGACGCATTTTCTCTGCTCCAACCCTCCACTTGAGAAATCTTTTTATGGTCCCAGTGTGAAGGCCCACCCAAGACAAAGAGCTGACTCTGGGAAAGTGAGTCTAGGTAAAAGATCATCCTCTCACCAGCCTACCTACAGACCCCACAGTTTGGATACACCACCAAACCCTTCTGAGATCCTACTACATTGTACACAACTAAACTTAGGTTGTGGTCTCTGAAAAACTTGGATCCACCATCTTCCTCCCCATTCTCATTCTTGGGAAATTTACATCTCTCTCTTGCTTCTGCTGCCTCTTCCTCAAAAGTAATAACAGAAGCTAAGTGAAAAGACTGCCTTCAACCAACTTCTGTGTTAGGCCTAGGAAAGACAAAAGACTTGGATGAAGGATTCAACAAGCAGAAAGAATTCAAGTTGTTTCTGAACACCCTATCATTTCTTCTGTCTCCTCCTATACTTTCTTCCTCCTTTACCACCTCAACTTTGACCTTTTAGCAAATAGTATACAATTATAGGAGGTCAAACAGCATGCTTTACATTAGTAAGTTCCTTCAGCTGTTTTTATTCTCTGTTCACAGAAATGCCCTACCTACTATACACTGCAAAGCTCTTCTGCTTCAGGAAATAAATCTGGTTGCTGCCTGATGGTACATCCGTTACAGTGCTGTTGTTCCTGAGAATAAAGGTGCTCCAGGGTAATTACATAAGAGCTGGGTAGTCTTCTACTGAAACAGAAATACACAGCCCACTGTTTCTCCATTAATAAAAGAAATTTTTCTTAATAAAATGATTTTGTGCGGATGCTGCAAGTTGGGACCTTATCATACTCATCAGTAATCTTCTGAATGACTCTAGGTATCATTTCCCTTCCTCATGTAGGTACTTGGCATTTGGTGTTATAAAAGAAGTTAAGACATATGTATTGTTGCTTTCATACAGAAAATAAATCTTTCAGGTAGGAATTAATGTGTATTTAGTAGTTTTACCTATAGATGTATTATAACTACCAAGAAGCAGGTAATCTGTTGTATTCTATGGTTCTTCTTTCTAGTTCTAATAAGGAGCCATGTAATACCTATAAAGCATATACTGCATTATTTCACCTAAAGGGAATTATTAATCAATATATAAGGATGGCAAGATTACTGGAAATTTGCATGTTTTCCCACACCAACTTTTCATAGTGGGCATTAGTAATCTGCATCTCAATGTCTCAGCCTGCAGGAATGAACTGCCAAAAATCTAAATATTATTCTTACTGTTCAGAAATAAAAGGAGGAAAACATTTTGTTGATTCTCTAATAGGGAGAACTGAAAAGCTGCAGCATTTTAAAATTTTCGTGGCCCCCATATTAGACCCCAAAAGTTATAGCATTTTTAAGAATTTCAAAATCCATCATCCTCAGAGTTATGATGAATTCCCAAATGCCCTTGATTTGAGACTGATCACATAACACTAGAAAGATTGGGAGTCATGGGTCCAAAGAAGAATTTAAAAGCCTTTTAATAAAAAAATCAGGAATTATAAAAGTTGTTTTTTTTTATATCAAATCATCTCTAAAGTATAAAGAGCACACAGTACAATGATGAATTTCCAGCGTCAACTAAAAATATATGCTTAGATGTTTTGCTCTTCTTTATGGTTCAAGTTTTATACTTAACAAACCAATTAGAATACAAGAAGATTAGTAAGATTTTCTAACAACATCACGAATGTTAATAACAAGCATGGATTTCAGTGCAGACTTTTCTCATCGAGATAATGATTTCAGTTATTTCAGATTGTTTTCTGTGTTCAATACAGCCCATGTGCTGCACAGCAAAGATCCATAACCATGTTTTTTCTTTTCATGTGTCTGGATATGAGTCCATTTTCAAAGTGATATTGATGAGATCTATGAGGTATCACTGCTTTGGGAAAATGTTGCAAGCTCTAATGATGTTAACACTGGCTGCCATCTTTGAAATGACACAGCATTGAGCAGTAATAACATAACTGTTGGTGTAATTGTGAAAGAATTAGACTGCCTGATGACTCCCTTCAACTTTCACATTAATACCCTGCAGACAGGAGAACTCTATGATCTTCTGTATTAGGGAGACACAGTGTTACCGAGAGGACAAAACTGTCTTATAAAATTTCACAATCTTCCTTCCCTTGACTATTTCTGCCTGACCATCACTCCCAGGATATTTGACACCCCATAATGAAGGTATTATTGTCCTCATTTTATTGGTACATAAATTGAGTCTCAGAGCTGTCATGTAACTTCCTGTGACCATTTATAAGTGACAGAGCCAGGATTAGAACTTAGGTCTGTCTTTCAATAAAAGCCATTCATTTTAGACTATTCTAAGCCTCCTACTCTATTTCATGTCATTTCATGCAATGTTGCAGATGGGGTGGCAATAAGCAGGACAGGTAAAAATTGTAAAGAAGCACATTTCATGGCCCTCCAGATTCTCTAAGACCAGATACACACCTCCTTTCATCAAATCCACTCTAAGAAAAAATATATCTGCTGTTTAAATATTACCATTAATTTCCACTAATAATCCAGATTTTAGAGCTGCAAAGGATGGCAGAAATCATTGTTTCTGAATTCACTCATTTTAGAGATGTGGAGAGCAAACCAGGGAAAGGTTAAGTGACCTCCCTGATTTCACAGTTAATTATCTTCAGAAAAGAGGCAAAAGTTCTACCTGCTGACTCCCAACTCAGGACTCTATCCACTATAACTCCTCAAAGGTGTTCTCCAATAGAGTTTTTCTTTACTTAGAAAAGGAATGGATCTGACCTGAAAGGAATTTCACACATTAAGGACTAAGCGGGGGAGGAAAGCATATCGAAAGACAGAAACTCTGCATAAATCCCTTAAACAACATTTGTAGGTGGCTCCTAACCCTCCTGTGTTTAAGACCAGCTCTGCAGAGGGAACCCTTGGGGAGCTTGGAGGAATCTGTCTCACGTGACAATAGTATGCAGGAATGTCCTCTTTGTCACACCCTCCACACTCCTTCTGCTTCCTTTTTAAAACAGCAAGCATCTCTTCCCTCTCTTCTTTTCCCAACAGGGATCAACACAATCATTGTATTAAGCCTCCACTGGAAGCCACCACTGTGTGAAAACAACAACAACAATACAATTTTAAATTGATCGTTTCTAGTTGCTGAAGGAAAAACAGACTTTTCCTTCCTGATTGTGTTCATTACCATAGATTCCAATTTGTCTCAAATTACAAGGAAAAATAGATTGAAATATATGGCTGGATCCCCAGGTGTAACATTTCATTTTTATAAATCAATGTGAAATTGAAGCCATTTTTTCGTTAAGTATTTTTGGCTCTAGCCCTAAAGTACTAAGTCTAGTACGCTGTGTTCAGTCATCCAGAGAGTTGATCATATTCAGCCTATACTTGTTTTTACTCTCAATCTCTATGTCCTACATAAACATGAGGCTCTAAATATCTGTGATTTTGAGAGCTGCTGGCCTGTCAAAATAGCCGTGTGTAGTCTGCTCAGGGCTGGGTATTTCTGGGTGCTTTTCTGAGTCTGTATCTACAAGGACCAATCAAGGAGAAGGGTGAGACAAGTCATCTGGATACTCCAGGGCAAGGGTTGGGGGTGGTGGTGGGAGGAGGAGAAAAATTAAGAATGGTGTTTAGAGAAGAGGGGAAAACCACGAGGGCCTGATTCTTCATACTGGCCAGCCTTATCACTCTCATTTCATGCGTAATTATTCAGCTTCTGAAGCAGTATATAGAGTTACATGAAAGTCAGAGCGAGAAGGAACCTGATAATTCAGACCTAAAATAAACTAAGTAAGAAGCTAATTCAACCTCTTTGTTTTATAAATGACACAGCTAAGGCCTAGAGAAAGGAAATGATTAGGCCTATATCATAACTTACCTCACAGAGCTGAGATTCAGAGACTTAAGTTCTAACTCCCAGTTCTATTCTTTATAACACTGATGTCTTAGTTTAGTTTCTCCCAAAAGCAGAGTCTGAGAAAAGGACTGGATACAGGTGGCTTATTCTGGAAAAAAAATCACAAAGGGGGGGGGGGGGGGAAGAAGGCCATAAGGCAGGGAAAGAGGGAAAAGGAAGATACAGGATTGTTTTTGTTACTTCTATGGGTTCCTAGAACCCAATTCCACGGGAAGTCCTCTGGAATTACAGAAAGTGTGTCTAAGAAATGTGCTTCTACAAAACGGAAGGCCAGGACACTTACATACTCATCCCTGCAGAAGCTTGACCTCAGAGGAACGAACCACTCAGAATCTCCAGGTTGCCTACTCTGTGCTAGACAAACCCTAGTTGAGAGAAAGCCCAGCAACTGACAAGCAGAGAAACACAGCAGGATGCTTGAGTTGAGCCACTTTAAGCAACTTTCCGTCACAGCTGTAGCTGAAATCAGGCAGAACAAGAGGTTCTGTCATAAGCCACCACGAGGTCTACCACAAATGGTTTTAATATACGTTGCCTCGGGCTTTATGATTGTTCTGCAAAAAGTCTCCAGGAGTAGCTGAGGGAGGCCTGGGAAAAGCCACATGGTAAGATTTGAAGCCTTCTATCTCTGCTCCACTCAGAAGATCTATAGTTATCTACTTTACTTGTTAGGGGCACTGCATGAGATTAACATTTGGAAGAAGTAGGAGTTTACTTGTGTATTAGTCAAGATTCTTTACTTCTAAGTGCATAAACTAAATCAAACTAGCTTAAGAAAAATAAAGTTCATATAATTGAAAAGCCAAGAGCTAATATGAAGTTTAAGGCACAGTTGGATTCAGAGTTCAAACAAAGTTGTCTAGGCTCTATCTTATGTATGTATCCATCTCATACTGTCTTAATCCATAAGAAATTTTTTCTGCTAAGTAAATGACAATGGCTCTGGGTCTATATCACAGCTCTGGGTCTATATCACACACTTTTAGCAAAGCACCAGGAAAAGAGAGCTTCCTCCTTCTAGAGTTCATATAATCATAGAAAAGGAATCAAATGTCCTGCTTCATCTGATCCTCCCATGGACCAATCACCATTGCCTAGACAGTTACTTTAAAATTTTAGCATGCATGAAAATCACCCAGATTTGTCAAAAAACACTCATAATGCCCTATGACCAGAGTTTCTAATTTAGTGGATTTGGAATAAGTCCAAAAAATATGCATTTTTAACAAGCTCTAGATGCTTTTACTGCTGGACCAGGGACTACACTTTGTGTGCCACTGGCTAAAGAAATGAGGCACTCATAGTTAAATCAAGTCATTGAACTAGTCCAGATTACAAGAAGGTAGGGCCAGGGGAAAAACATATTCTGCCCCTTGATGGCAGGAGGGGCAAAGAACCTGTGGCCACCTTTAATATACTATAGGGAACATGATGAAGAGGACTAACATAAGGGTAATTGTATCTTAGAAGGGAAGTGGAAAGAGAATAAAGAACCAATGTAAAGAGATGATGACTGAGAATTTTCCAAAAGTAATGGAGGGCATTAATCCATAAATTCAAAAAGTGCTATAAACTCCCAGAAAGATAAACATAAAGAAAATCCCATCTAGGCACATCATAGTAAAACTGCAAATAAAAGAGAAAAAACAAACACAATCTTAAGTTGTTAAAAGAAATATTATCTTTAGAGAAACAAAAATAACACTGAAAAGTGACTTCTCAAAATAAGTGATAAGATCCAAGAAAAAACAGGATGACACATTTGGAATTCTAAAGTAAAAGAATTTATAACCTCAAAATCTATCCAGAACAAAAAATTCTTCAAAAATGAAAGCAAATTAGGGGAACCTGGGTGACCCAGCCAATTAAGCATCTGCCTTTGGCTCATGTCATGATCCTAGGGTTCTGGGATCAAGCCCCACATCGGACTCCCTGTTTGTAGGAAGCCTGCTTCTCCATCTCCTCCTCATTCATGCTCTCTTGCTATCTCTCTCTTTCAAATAAATAAATAAAATCTTTTTAAAAAATGAAAGGTAATTAAAAATATTTCCAAACAAGGAAAAAAAATAGACAGAATGGAGATAAAGCTATACCCAGAAGAAAACTCTTTAGCCTTAGAATACATTTATTTGAAAAGAAGAATGGCTAAATATTAATAATTTAAGGTTCATCTCATGAAATTAGGTAAACAAATGTCAAATTAATGCCCTCAAAGTATGAGGAAGTCAGTAATGAGGAAAGTACAAAAATTAATAAAATAAAAACACATTCAATGGAAAACACATTTTAAAAAGCCAAATAACGGTTCTTTAAAGTAATGAATAAATTTGATTAACACCCAAAATACTAAGAAAACAGGTGATGACATACATTTCTAGCATCAAGAATAAAAAATGGCGACATCACTACAAAGTTTATAAATATTAAAAATATAACAAGAATATATAATGAGCAACTCCATGCCAAAGAAAATATTGAACGCTTAAATTAAATGCACCAATCCCTAGAAAAGTACACCTTACAAAAACCCAGTCAAAGTCCAAGACCAGATAGATGGCTTCACAGAGGTCTACCAAACATTTAAAAAAGAGTTAATATCTATCCTTCTGAAAGTATTCCAAGAAATGAAAAAGGAAGGAACACTTTCAAACTCATTCTATGAGGCTCTCATTACCCTGATAACAAAACTAGACAAAGACATCACACACACACACACACACACACACACACACACACACACAGAAAGACAAAAGACAGAAGGAAGGAAGGAAGGAAAGAAAGAAGGAAGGAAGGAAGGAAACAAAAAGAAAAGAAGAAAGGAAAAGGGAAAGGAAAGGAAAGGAAAAGAAAAGAAAGGAAAGGAAATTACAGGCCAATATCCTTAATAAATATAGTGCAAAAATCCTTGACAAAATATTAGCAAGCTGAGCTGAACATTTTATTAAAAAGATCATACACCATGCTCAAGTGGTATTTATTACTATCCTAAATAATCTACATATGCAATGTAATTCTTATGAAAATATCAAAAGTGTTTTCACAGAGCTAGAACAAGTTATCCTAAAATTTGTATGGAACCACAAAAGATACCAAATAGCCAAAGCAATCTTGAGAAAGAAGAAAAACTCTGGAAGTGTCATGCTCCTGATTTCAAACTATACTACAAAGTATAGTATTGGCATTAAAACAGATCAATGGAATAGAAGAGAGCCCAGAAATAAACCCACACTTATATGGTCAATTAATTTATGACAAAGGAGGTAAGAATATACAATGGTACACACATGAAATGAATAGACTACTCTATGTCAATAATATTTCCTTTTTAAAAGATTTATTTATTTATTTGAGAGAGAGAAAAAGAGAGAGAGACTGTGAAGGGGGAAGGGTAGGAGAGGGAGACAGCGTCTCAAGTGGACTCTGTGCTGAGCATGGAGTCTGACCTGGGGCTCAATCCTATGACCCTGAGATCACAACCTAAGCCAAAACTAAGAGTTGGACGTTTAACCAACTGTGCCACCTAGGTGACCCAATAATATTTCTATTTAAAAAAAAGTGACTCAGGAAAAAAGCTCACCCAAGAAGAAATGAAAAGTGTAATATTTCCCCATTTTTTTCAAAAATTGAACCCATAGTTTATAGTCTTTCTACACGGAGATCTCCAGGCCCTGTTGAATTTTTATAAACATTTAATGAAAAAATAATACTGCTCTTACACAAGCTCTAGAAAAAGTGACAAATAGTAACTCATTAGTAACCTAATATTATCTCAAAAAGTCACACACAAAAAGAAATACAAGGCAATCTCTGTTAATAATATAAATGCACAGGCGCCTCTGGTATTTTAGTCAGGCGACCAGCTCTTGGTTTCAGCTCAGATCATGATTTCAGGGTCATGGGATTGAGCCTGGGAGGGGCTCTGCACTCAGCAGGGAGTCTGCTTTGGATTCTTTCTTCATGTCCTTCCTGCTCCTGATCCTGCTCTTTCTCTCTTAAATAAATAAATAAAATATTTTTTCAAAAAGAATATAAATGCATATATTCTAAGAAATATTAACAAACTGAATCCAGCCTCTCATAAAAAAGCTACTGCATTATGATCAATTTGAATTTCTCCCAGAAATGCAAGAATGGTTTAACTTTCAAGATATTAATCCATAAAACTCACCATATTAACAAAACAAAACAAAATCATATGATCATCTCAACAGAAGCAGATAAACTTTTTATAAAATTCAATACCTATTTAAGACAAAAACTCAATACACTAGGTATAAAAAGAAATCTCCTTAATCTGACAAATGTTATCTACCAAAAAAAAGTAGGGGAAAGAAGAAGCTACAATAAACATTATACTTACTAGTAAAATACTGAAAGTTTTCCTCTGAAATCAATGAGATAGGATTTCTGCTATCATCACTTTTACCCAGCATTGTGTCTGATGTCCTAGCCACAGCAATAAGGCAGAGGGAAAAGGTATCATAATTGAAAAGGAAGAAATAAAAACTGTTCTACGCAGATAACAGGACCAAGTACACAGAAAATTCAAGCAAGTTTGTGAAATTTGAATATTACTTTATGAATTTAGAAAGTTCATTGGAAACAAGATTAGTATAAAAAGTCTATTTCACTTTTACCCATAAAATAATATTAGAGAAATAAAATCAAAATCAAATATTTGGAAATAAGTCTATTAGAAAATGAGCAATCATGCAAAGCTATACAACATTATTGATGTGGAGGTAGAAAAATACAACTTCAAACCCCTCTAGCCATCCTGTCCCGCCGAACTGGGGGAAACCGAGAAGACCTTGTGGCATTCACAGCCCAGGGTCCCAGGTAACAAAATATATACAAGATTTATATGAGATACATTATGCAACTCTGATGGCTAAAGACTAAGACTTAATCATAAGACTAAAGAACACTTCCCCTTTGCCATGCCTTACACCAGACCACTAAAGATCTATTTACCTAAGTTCCTTTTACCCAGTACACCATTTCAGTCTGTTCACAAAATGTCAGAAGGCATACTAAAGACAGAAAGCATAGTATGAAGAGACAGAGCAAGCATCAGAACCAGACTTGATATGATAAATGTGCTGGAATTATTAGATCACAAATTTAAAACACTGTGATTACTATTTTAAAAACTGTAATGGAAGAAGTAGACAACCTTCAAGAATAGATGGATAATGTAAGCAGAAAGATGGAAATTCAAAGAAAAAATTTAAAAATGCTAAAGATCAAAAACACTGTAATAGAAATGAAGAATGCCCTTGATGGGCTCATTAGTAGATTAAAATCACCAAAAAATTTCCTGCCACTAAACAGCTATTTTAGCAAGGTTGCAGGATTTAACATTAATATACAAAAGTCAATCATTTTCCTATACATCAGCAATGAACAAGTGGACTTTGAAATGAAAAATAATGCCATTTACATCAGCACCCCCACCAATGAAATACTTAGGTGTAAATCTAACAAAATATATACAAGATTTATATGAGATACATTATGCAACTCTGATGAAAGAAATCAAAGAACTAAATAAATGGAGAGATATCCCATGTTTATAGATAGGAAGACTTAATGTTATTAAAATGCCAGTTCTTCCCAAATTGATCTATAGATTCACAGCAATCCCAACCAAAATCTCAACTAGTTTGTAGATATTGACAAACTGATTCTAAAATTTATATGGAGAAACAAAGATTCAAAAGAGAGAATATAACACTAAGGAATAACGAAGTCAGAGGACTGAAATTACCCAACCTAAAGACTTTCTATAAAGCTTCAGCAATCAAGACAGCATTGTACCAACTAAAGAATAGACAAATATATCACTGCAACAGAAGAGAGGGCCCATAAATAGACAAACATAAGTATAATCAACAGATCTTTAACCAATAATACAATGGAGAAATGATAGTTTTTTCAACAAATGGTGCTGGAACAACTGAACATCACACACCAAAAATACAAAAATCTTGGGGTGCCTGGGTAGTTCAGTCTGTTAAGCATCTGACTCTTGATTTCAGCTCAGGTCTTGATCTTAGGGTTATGAATTCAAACCCAACTTTGGGCTCCATGCTGGCCTTGTAGCCTACTTAAAAAAAAAAAAAAATCTAGAAACAGGTCTTAGCAGTTCTCACAAATAAGAATTCAAAATGCATCACAGACCTAAATGTAAAATGCAAAACTATAAATCTCTTAGAAGATACATAGGAGAAAATCTAGATAACTTGGGTATGGTGGTAATATTTTAGATTCAACATCAAAACTTGATCCATGGAAAGAAGACAAGGTGCAGAATGGGAGAAAATATTTACAAAAAACATATCTGATAAAGGAATTTTATGCCAAATATACAAAGAACTCTTAAAATTCAACAGTAAGAAAGAAACCCATTTGAAAAAATGGGCCAAAGTACTGCATTGACACCTCACCAAAGAAGACCAAAAAATGGCAAATAATCATATAAAAGGAGACTTAACATCATATTCTACTGGGGAATTGCAAACTAAATTGGTATGATACCACTACAAGTGGAATGGAAAAAAAACAACAACAACAGCCCAAACACCAAGCACACCAAATGCTGATGAGGATGTCAAACAAAAGGAAATTTCATTCATTGCTATGAGTAGAATGCAAAATGGTACAAACGCTTTGGAAGATAGTATGGCAGATTTTTACAAAACTAAACATACTTTTACCATATGATCCAACAATCATACACCTTGGTATTTACTCAGATTAGTTGAAAACTTAATTCCACACAACACCTACACATGTTTATATCAGCTTTATTTTTAAATAATCACCAACATAAGGAATCAAGATGTCCTTCACTAGTTTAATAATCAACAATATTAGGAAGCAATCAAGATGTCCTTCATTAGATAAATGGATAAATTAACTATGGTACATCCAAACAATGGAATGCTACTTAGTGAGAAAAAGAATTGAGCTAGCAAGCCATGAAAAGACATGGAGGAAATGTAAATGAAGATTACTAAATGAAAGAAGCCAGATGAAAATGTTAGGACTCTAACTACATAACATAATGGAAAAGGCAAAACTATAGAAGTAATAAGAAGACCAGCGGCTGCCAATGGTTAAAAGGGAGGGACAGGTAAACAAGTACAGAGCAAAAGTATTTTTTTTTAAATTTCTTTTCAGCATAACAGAATTCATTGTTTTTGTACCACACTCAGTGCTCCATGCAATACGTGCCCTCCTTAATACCCACCACCTGGCTCCCCCAACCTCCCACACCCCACCCCTTCAAAACCCTCAGATTGTTTTTCAGAGTCCATAGTCTCTCATGGTTCACCTCCTCTTTCAATTTCCCTCAATTCCCATCTCCTCTCCATCTCCCTATGTCCTCCATGTTATTTGTTATGCTCCACAAATAAGTGAAACCATATGATAATTGACTCTGCTTGACTTATTTCGCTCAGCATAATCTCTTCCAGTCCCGTCCATGTTGCTAAAAAAGTTGGGTGTTCATCCTTTCTGATAGAGGCATAATACTCCATAGTGTATATGGACTACATCTTCCTTATCCATTCGTCCATTGAAGGGCATCTTGGTTCTTTCCACAGTTTGGCGACCATGGCCATTGCAGAGCAAAAGATTTTTAAGACAATGAAACTTTTTTCTGTAGGATATGATAATGGTGGACACAGGTATTGTACATTTGTTAAAACCCACAGAATGTACAAGATCAAGAGTGAACTCTAATGTAAACTATGGACTTTGGGTGATGATGGTGCTCAATGTAGGTTCATCAAGTGTAACAAATGTACTACTCTGGTTGAAAGTGTTCATAGTGTGGGGTACCTGGGTGGCTCAGTCAACTAATTAAGTGGCCAACTTTGGTTTGGGCTCATGTCATGATCTCACTGTATTGGGGCTCCGCACTCAGTGTGGAATCTACATGAGATTCTTTCTCCCTTTCCCTCTCTCTCCCCCTGCCCTTCCCTGTTCACAAGTGCTCCCTCTTTCTAAAATAAATAAGTAAAATCTGTATTTTAAAAAAAGTGTTGGGGCACCTGGGTGGCTAGGTGGTTTAAAGCCTCTGCCTTTGGCTCAGGTCATGATCTCAGGGTCCTGGGATTGAGCCCCACATCCGGCTCTCTGCTCAGCAGGGAGCCTGCTTCCTCCTCTCTCTCTGCCTGCCTCTCTGCCTACTTGTGATCTCTCTCTGTCAAATAAATAAATAAAATCTTAAAAAAAAAAAAAAGAAGAAGAAGGCGGCCTTACTAGCTGCTTCTCCCACATGTTTCACAATATAGGTTAGAGCCTCCAATCAGCCAGCACCACCAGAGCATTCCAGGAGATGTACCACCACCACTCCACCCCTCACCATGCAGTGAAAGACAATCAAAAGCTGGAGAGAAAAATAACTGGATTGAAGACCTCAGTGGCTGAAGGTTAGAGGAAGACAGCCCTGGAAACGGTCCAGGCAGCTGGAACAGATAGACAGTGTATGACATTTGTATTGTACAAGGAGGCCATACCCTAGGAAATTCTCTTTGTTACATGATCATGAAGAATCAGGAAGTGGAATTTTGCAGTTATACTATAACCCATTCTTCAAAGAGCAAAGTTAATTTACACATTCAGACTTGAGGTGCTCTTCCAGCTGTTGAACCATTTTGGAGAGGTTTAAATGAGCTCATAAATATCTGCCAACATGAGCTTGGCAAGTTTAAGGCCAGAATAAATGAATAAAGGGATCAAAAAGCAAGCAGAAATGAATCTACATTCTAGTCCCTTACTATACAGGGAGGACTGTCCTCTAGGATATTCTCTTCATGATCTTGCAAAACCCAGAAGTAGAAATCTGTGATTATAACATGACCTGTCCTTCAGAAAGTTGTGCTTCTAGGTATGACCCATTATGGCTGTTGGAATCCCTGCAAGAAACTTTGTATTCATGTAATAAATTCCCTTTTTTATTTAAACTAAAAAAAAGAAGAAGAAAAGAAAAAAGAAAATCTTATGAAATGAAAAACTATACAATGCTCATGGACTGGAAGACCTACTATAGTAATATATTAATCATCTTAGACTATAGATTCAATGTAACCCAAATCAAAATCTTATCAAGTGTATTTAAAACATAAATGGATAACACAAATTAGCCGCTTATAAATTTTATACAGAAATTCAAAAAGCCAAGAATATCCAAGTCTACCATTTTAGGGACAGTTTCTATTGATATGTTGTTTTCCTTTGGATAGGCTGTACTTTCCTATTTTTTTGTATATGTTGTGATATTTCTGTTGAAAACAACATTTGAGTCTAATAATGTGGTAGCTCTAGAAATCAGATTCTCCCCCTTTCATGTTTTGCTGGGTTTTTAAAAAATTTTTGCTTTTTTCTGTTTATGTTTTTATTATCGTAGGCTGCTACTTTAAAAAAAATAAAGATTTCATTTATTTATTTGATAGAGAGAGAGACAGTGAGAGCAGGAACATAAGCAGTGTCAGTGGGAGAGGGAGAAGCAGTCTTCCCGCCAAATCAGGGAGCCCCATGTGGGGCTCGATCCCAGGATCCTGGGATCATGACCTGAGCCAAAGGCAGATGCTTAACGACTGAGCCACGAAGGTGCCCTGTAGGCTGCTTCTATGCTGAGGACCAGCCTGAACTGTAAACTTTAAGTCTTCTCAGATCTTCAATGAACATGCATCTTTCCCTTTACATGAGGAATCACTTCCTAATTTTCCTCTTATATGCAGTTGCTCTCGAATGTTATAATGTTTAGTGCCTCGCTCCAATAAAAGGGGAAAAGAGAAAAATGAAGTTCCCTAAAGTCACTATATCCAGAGGAGGAGGGGTTTACAACAATAAGGAGAGGTGCAACAGCAGTGGCCACCTGATTCTTTGTACCTCTGCGATTAGAAACAGCAATCAGCGTTTAGGGTACAAATCTCAAATATTTGGAGGACAGTGTCCTTTTTGCCAACCCTGGCTCCTGCAGGCTAAGTGCAGGTTGCTTCAAGAATGGTTAGGAATGGATGATGGGTGGATGGTACTGTGCTGAGAGCTAAAATGAACCAAACTAACCATGATTTACCATCCAAGAATTACCCTGGGAGGTAACAAGCCTTCAACACACTCTAGAGTTCCAAAACACAGGCACAGCTCATAGATATTGTAGGTTCATTTCCAGATCATTGCAATAAAGCAAATAGTACAAAGAAATAAATTAAATCAAGTTTTTGGCTTCCCAATGCATAAAAAATATGTTTACACTATACTGTAATCTCTTAGGTGTGCAATAGCATTATGACTTTAAAAAAGTACACACCCTAATTTAAAAATACTTTATTCCTAAAAAATGCCAACATCTGAGCTTTCAGTGAGTTGTAATTTCAGAAGAGAGATGCCCATAATAAATATAATAATAATGAAAAAGTTTGAAATATTGTAAGACCCACTAAAATGTGACATAAAGACACAACGTGAGAGCATGTTACTGGGAAAATATGCCAATAGCCATGCTTGATTCAGGGTTGTCACACACCTTCAATTTGTGAAAACATAGTACCCATAAAACACAACAAAGTGAAACAATAAAGTGAAATATGTCTGTAGTTACACCAGACAGATTCCACCAGTACAACTGTTGTCTAGACAAGAACACAGATTCCTGACATTTAGCTACTTTTCAATTATCCAGAATCCTCCCTTCAGGAATATCTTGAAGAAGAATAAGGCTAGAGGACCTATAGTACCAGATATGAAGCCCTATAAAAAACTATGATAATTAAGAAAATGTGTTTTCACCTAAGGATAAACAAATACACCAATGGAAGAGAATAGAAATAGGCTCACATTTATGTGATCACTTGATTTAACTGTAGATCTAATTATAAAAGCAATACAACAAATAGGATATATCACAGAAAAATACTTCCTTGATCTTGGAGTAGGCAAAGATTTGAAAACAATACAAAGGAAGTAGTAATCATGAAGGGAAAATAGATGAATTGGACTACATTAAAATTAAACACCTTTATTCATCCAAAGAGATATTTAAAAAGTAAACCACACAGCAGAAAAAGTTTTTCATATATATATATGTATATATATATATACATATATATATGATTTGTTAACAACATATATAAGACAAAATCTACAAAGAACAATAAGATAATAGAAAAAAATGGGCACAAAACATGAACAGACACTTTCCCAAGGAGTATATATGAATGGCTAGTAAATGTTTGAAAGGGGTATTTTTAGTTATCAAATTTAACCAAAATGAAATTAACTACAAATTTAAACAACAATGAAATACTACTACATAACTGCAAGAATGGCAATATTTAAAAGACTGAAAATGCCAAGGATTGATGAATTTGAAAACAACTACAATTTTCCTATTTCTGTTAAGAATTATACTTTAGAAAACCATTCAGCAGTATTTACAAAAACTGAACATACATCTACCTTATGACCCAATAAGTTCACTTCTTTGTTTTTACTCAATAAACATGTGTACATTTTTGTGCACAAAAAGACCTGTGGATGATGGTCAGAGCAGCACTGTTTACACAGCCAAACAACCTAAATGTCCATCAGCAATAGAAAAGATAAATTGTGGTGTATTCATGTGATGGAATACTATAGAACAATGAAAATAAACGAGTTACAACCACATGTGACAATACAAATGAATTTCATACATGTAATATAAACTATAGTATTCAGGAAAGAGTACATATGGTAAGACTCCATTTATATAATGGTCAAAAACAGGAAGAACTAATTAATGATGATAGTAGTCAGGATAATTGCTGATTCTGGGCATGGGAGGGTGCATGAGGAGGTTTTCAAGAATGATGATGTTTTATTCTCATCTGGGTGTTGATGAAATCGGTGTATTCACTTTGTGAAAATCCATTTGCACTTTAAAAAATATTTAGGCTACTTTGAGTATATGTTATTTTGTTTACCACAGTTAGGTTCTATATAAAAAACACATCTATGCACAGATAATCACATAAAGATAGAAAATGATTTTAAATGCTATACTAAATTTACAAGCTTAAAAACAAAATGCTAATTAAATAACAACATCCACAATACAAAAAAATCAAACAACACTATAAAAGATGCCTTTAAATCATATTTTTTATGTCTGTGTATTATAAATTGCCCTTCTTTAGGATTCACCCCTTAGTTCCTTGTTATTTCATGTTGAACAAAATCATTAAAATATATGTCAGCTCTTATACACCTGAAGAAATATGACCAACCTTCCTAGATATAGGGGAAAAAAATATAATGTCCCAAAGACTCTTTGGCTTTCCTTTTTGAAGACGTGAACTTTAAGCATACAAAATAATAATAATAATAATAATAATAATGCCTGACCTAGACTGATTATCTAGGTTAGCTTGGTTAGAAACTAATCTTTTTCACCTTTGAACTGAACATTATTGTTTTGAATTTGTCACTAAAACATTAAATAAAGGAGACTCCCAAAGATATACAATTTAAAATGTTTCAAGAACGGGAAGAATCATTCTCCATTTATGAGTTACTTTTTAATAAATAAATGGTTACTACAAGATCCATGAAATTATCTTACCTCCAACACTATTTCATGTTAGCCAAGTCATTTACCCCTAAGTTTCATCATGTATAAAACAGAAATTGGGTCAGGTCCCATTTAGCCTTAGCATTCTAAGTATAATGCAAATGTTGACAAAGGTAAGGTTCCTGCTACAGTGAACTGGATTATTTTAGCTAATATTAACTCCTGCAGATGATACACAAAAAGATTTTGTTCATTAATTGTCCTTAAATATGTATCATTCATAACCTCAAAGTCATAACTACTAATTTATGATGCCAATTTAGTGATACTAATTTTGAAAGTGTCTCTTATTTTAATATTTAAGATTATTAATTAATGTTAAGATTATCAAGTGGTTGTTTTACAGCTAGAACATATAATTGTGCTAAAATTTAGTATTTTAACTGTCTGAAAGACTGCATGGAAATCACAGAGCCTCTTTTTCCATTGTGTTTTTAGAGAGAAACAACAGAAATAATATTCCCAGAGGAATGCTAGGTTTCTCATATATCCCTGCTAATATTGATAAGAAGTTCACAGTATACTTGGTAAGAAACACAATGGCAGAACGAAAAATATCAATGATGCAATCAAAAGACAGCACTCTTCTAAGAAATGCTATGTTATTTTCAAACATGTCACCAGTCTGTACAAGTTATTGTCAGGAACTGGACTATCTCTATAACAAGTGGCAACATTAAAAGAACATGTTACTGTTCAAACTGGGAGATTAACAAGGTAAGAGAATTCAAGGTGGCAGGTATATGAAGGGCAAACTTCTATCAAAAGTGAACAAAATGTCTCAGAAGGGGCTCTGATCCACTGGAATGTGCATTTACTTGTAAATCCACAGAATGATAGATTAATTACTCAGTTTTTAGCCACATTTTTCAGCCCAAAATATTTCTGGTGTTAATATTAGAATGAACTAAAAAATTCTGAGAGAATAAAATATTTAGAGTTGAAAATATCTTTGTGGTAAATACCTAAGTAAGCGAAGTGCCTCACCCAAGGTCATATAGGCAAGAAAGTGAAAAAAACAAGAATAGAATCTGTTACTACTAATGGGCACTGCTCAGTAGGTTTGACCTCTAAGTGGTCAGTAGGCAATAGACAAATAGACAAAAGAAAGACACATTTAGTACTGAAGATACTTTGTATTATTATATATAGGCAGTCAAAGTCATATAATAAACTCTATCCAAAGGAGTAGCACACAAAAATGTTTATACATATAAAAAGCTATAAAAGGGTATGTTTATACATATAAACACATATGCAGGAGCACCTGGGTGGCTCAGTGGGTTAAAGCCTCTGCCTTCGGTTCAGGTCATGATCTCAGGGTCCTGGGATGGAGTCTGGGGCTCTCTGCTCTCATTGGGCTCTCTGCTCAGCTGCTCTGCCTGCTGCTCTGCCTACTTGTGATCTCTCTCTCTCTGTCAAATAAATAAATAAAATCTTTAAAAAAACCCACATATGCATAGATATATCTTTATATATAAAATATTTTATTTATGTACCTATACCCTTATATACACACACCAATTTATATGTATATACCAATATATAAACACCCATATGTGTATCTCTATATAAAGATATCTATATGTGTATGTGTATGTGTACATACATATACATACAAGACACATCTCATAAAAAGCACAAAAGGGTCAATTGCCAAGACAGGCAAAAGAAGTAAGCTTCTGATATCTCTTTTCAGACATCTAAGGATCTTGTGTCATACAAGATTGACAATGTTATAGCACTGTTTACTTAGGGCTGGAAAATGTTCCCAGATGCATCCAAGTAGTTCTCGCTTCTCTAGGTCAAAGATATCACTGAGATCCTTACATGGTTTCCACAGTACTAGAAGACATAATAATAGGTAACTCCCAAATTACATAAATTCTGTATAGCCAAGATTGGGGTAATAAAGAATTCCAGGTCTAACTAAATTATTAAATGCACATCACTAAAGGAGACTAAAAGTGTTCTAAAACAAAACAAAACAAAAGTATAGGAAATCATGCTAATGATTTAAAAAATCATTAGGACATCATCAAGATGTAAAAGTATATTAGGGGGAATGGAGAGGAATGAAAAGCACACCAAAGTAGGCTTGGAATGTCTGCTGGCCCAGACTTCTGTGTCTTATGCCAATTGCCTATTAGAACTCTTCCCAATTCTTTTTGAATATTCCCTTTAAAACCTGCTGAGCAGAATTTATTTTCTCATTCTTAACCTTGTGCTCTTTATGCTTTATCTTGCTGTCCTTTTCTTTTTGTCCATTGAAGATTAATATTAATCAAGGCTAAATTGTTCTGCTATTTAAAACTTTACAAATACAAATAATTCAGTGGAAAACAGATAAGTAATTAAAGATTTTTTTGAATTGTCAGGATAATTGCCTCAATAATCTCCTCCATTAAGATACATAGGCTTCACCTTAGTAAAACTGTATGTTATTAGTAAATCATTTACTATAAGCCACAGTACAGTGGTCCATCCTAAACCTTCCAGCCTTCTTGGCAAGTGACAACACCGTAATTCAAACTAGCTCAAGCAAAATGAGGTAAAAGAGTGGCTCAAGTGGCTAAGCAATTCAGAGATATATCTAGCTATAGGTATAGCTAGATCCAGAGGATACAAAAGATAAACAGAACACTCTCTTTTTCCATTTCCATTTTTCGGATACCACAGTATTCTCCGGGAATCTCTCCCATACTGAGGCAAATATGAACAACAGAAACTTCCCACTTACAACCTTTTAGCTTAGCAACCCTAGTGGAGAGAAACCACATCTTCCCAGAAGTTCCATCAAAATGCACCAAGACTGATGTTCCCTCATCATAACCTGGTTTGGATCATATATTCATCCTTGCCATGGCAAATCAATTTTTTCCTTGGTCCAATCTGAGTTTTTATGCTCTTTAGAGTCACAAGGCAGACTCAGGCCCTTCTAAAGTATACAGACTGACACCCAGACTGTACAGACTGATTGGAAGGGAGGAGTTGTTGTCTCCTGAAACAAACAAACAAACAAACAAACAAACAAAAAACTGGTTCTCTTACCTAAAGAGAAAATAGATGCTGGTCACAGAGGCAAGAAATAGAAATGTCCATTACAGGATATATACTCAAGGAAAAACATAAGTACCTCATGAAAACACATATGAGACGATGGCACGTTCCCAAAGATAGTATTTAAAGATACATTCTTTGCCTTATGGATGATCATTACTCTAACTTTTAGTACCTTACAAATAAAGATCATCTTCTGAAAGACTATGAATTTGATATGCCAACTGGAAAATTATAAAATGTTACTGACTTTTCATCCCAGGAACTAGAAAATCAGAACAATTTCAAATATTACTTCATAGGACTGTATAATTTTTTCTTCTTTAAAGGTTTATTTATTTTAGAGAGAAAAAGAGAGGATAGGGAGTAGGGATAGAGAAGGAGAGAGACCCTCAAGCAGACTCCCTGCTGAGGCCGGAGCCCAATGCAGAGCTCCATCTCAGATCACCAAGATCATGACCTGAGCCGAAATCAAGAGCCAGTCACTCCCCTGACTGAGCCATCCAGGTGCCCTAGGACTATCTAACTTTTAATTAAACAATTCTTCATAGTTAATCATTTATGCAATCAGCCATTTTAAAAAAAATGAACTGGCTTATATGGTTTCAGTGTTACACTTAAATGACATCTATAGTTTTTTTTTTTATAACTATTTACAGAGATCTTGAACTTCTTGTAAAATCTGCTACCATAGTAATCTCAGCAAATAATTAGCTCCTCGGGGAAAAATCCAACTCTTCATAACTTTCAGTTGAAACAGAAAATAGCCTTTTGCTTTCTTCCTAAATTATGATACATTTAGTATTTATACATTGCTGCCTACTACATCTGTAAGGAAAACTAAAATTTTTTTCTGACAAATGTTTCCAGACATTGTATCCACCTCTTCAAAATATTTAAAGATAAAAATAAATTTAATTTTTAAATAATCTATTAATGGATTTAGGAAAATTAATATACCACAGAGTTTACAGCCTTATAAATTATTTTAAAAATGATCCATTCTTACCTCTCCATTTTACAATCCCTGTGGCTAGAAACAAATTATATGCAATGAACATTGTTTTGGTTTACTTGGGGAAAGTGACTATTTTCAAGCTAAAGTATTAAATGTATCTCTCAATAATTCATAAATAATAATATGAAGTAAACACTGGATGATAATGCAAATATATTTTATCATTTATTTATATTGTGTTTTATCATAAAACATTTTTAAAGCAACTTAAAAGATCCAAAAATAGAACAAAATAAACAAAGATGAAGCAAAAGAAAAATAGGTGTATAGAAGCAAATTGAAACCAAGAATAAAGTTTGTACTCAATACATGTACCATGAAGTTCACTTATAAACTGGATGTTAATCTATGCACTTTACTTTCAAACCACTAAAAAGAATAATTCTAGATTATCCTGGTACAAAATTAAAATATTGTTCATTAAGTTGTACATGAATGCAAACACTAAAACCTGGCAAACTAAGTACATATTATACTATACATCAAGAAGTATATATTAGGGGGTAGATAGATAGAGACAGATAAGAAAGAAAGAGAAAAAGAGGGGCACCTGGGTGGCTCAGTTGCTTAAGTATCTGCCTTGGCTCAGATCATGGTTCTGGGTTCCTGGGATCGAAACTTTCATTGGGCTCCCTGCTCAGCTGGAAGCCTGCTTCTCTCTCACCTTCTGCCCCTCACCTGTTTGTGCTCTCTCTCGTTCTCTGTCAAATAAATAAATTAATAAATATTTTTACTGTCTTATTATTTTTTTAAAGATTTTAATTATTTGACAGAGAGAGCATAAGTAGGTAGAGTAGCAGGCAGAGGGAGAGGTAGCAGCAGGCTCCCCGCTGAGCAAGGAGCCAGATGTGGGGCTCAATCCTAGAACCCAGGATCATGACCTGAGCCAATGGCAGTTGCCCAACCAATTCAGCCACCCAGGTATCCCAATAAATCTTTTTAAAAAGAAAGAAGGGAAGGAAGAAAGGAAAGAAGGAAGGACGGACATATGCTAATATTCATATCTTACCTTTTTTTCAAGATTTTTATTTATTTTTTTGAAAGAAAGAAAGAGGAAGTGGGGAGAAGGGAGAGGGAGAAGCAGATTCCCCACAGAGCAGGGAGCCCAATGCAGGGCTTGATCACAGAACTCTGGGACCATGACCTGCACCAAAGGCAGATGCTTATCTGACTAAGTCACCCAGGCACCACTTTATATCTTATTTTGACTATATGTAGGTAAAAATATTGTAAGGCTCTCCTCCAAAATATTTTTTATGACTCTCAGTCAGTACTATGGCTAGAAAGAAAATGAGGCACATTATGTTGAAATAACCCAAAGGGTCAAGGTCTAGAGATCTACGTGCTGTGTGCTGAGATTCTAAATTTTCAACATCAAGAACATCAGACATCATGGATGATGGTGTTTTAGGCATAATCATGATAAAGTCTTTCTGTTTAGGATAGACTAGTTTCCTACAAAGTAGATTGTCTCTTATACAAGCTCAATAGAACCTTACTATAGGGTGGCTAGAAGAACAAGCTTTGGCAAGAATGGTTCAATACTCAAAAATCAATTAATATAATCTATTGCATCAGTAAGCTAAAAAAAGAAAAATCACACAATCATATCCACAGATAAAGAAAAAGTACTTTACACAATCCAAAACATATTCATGATAAAAACCTTCAGTAAACTAGGAATAGAGAGGAACTTCCCCAACTTGATAAAGAAGGTCTTTAAAATCCTACAGCTAACATACTTAATGATGAGAAATTCGAAGTTTTCCAACTAAGATCAGGTACAAGGCAAGGATGTCTCATTCACAACTCCTTTTCAACATTGTCCTGTAAGTTATAACTAAAATGTTAAAACACAAAAAGGACATAAAGATACATAGACTGGGAAGGAAGAATTAAAACTATCTTTGTTTGCAGATGACATGATCATTTATAAAGAAAATCTGAAAACCTGGACAAAAAGACTCTGAAAGCTAATAATTGATAATAGCAAAGTAGCAGGATACAAAGTTAATATACAGAAGTTAATGCTTTTCTTTTCTATTTATTTATTTATTTATTTATTTATTTGACAGACGGAGATCACAAGTAGGCAGAGAGGCAGGCAGAGAGAGACAGAGAAGCAGGCTCCCTGCTAAGCAGAGAGCCCAATGTGGGACTCGATCCCAGGACTCTGGGATCATGACCTGAGCTGAAGGCAGAAGCTTTAACCCACTGAGCCACCCAGGCACCCAGTTAATGCTTTTCTATATCTCAGCAATGAACAAGTGGAATTTGAAATTAAAAATACAATACCAATTATATTAGCACCCAAAAAATGAAAAACTCAGGTACAAATTGGTATAAGGTATAAGATCTATGGTATAAGGTATAAGATCTATGAGGAAGACTATAAAACTTCAATAAAAGAAATCAAAGAAAAACTAAAGAAATGGAGAGACAGTCCATGTTCATGGATAGGAAGAAAATATTGTCAAGGTGTCAGTTCTTCCCAAATTAATTTATAAGTTCATTGCAATACCAAGCAAATCTCAGTAAGTTATTTTATGGATATTGGCAAACTGATTCTAAAGTTTAAATGAAGATGCAAAAGACACAGGATAATCAATACAATATTGAAAGAGAATAACAAGGTTGGAGGACTGATATCATCCAACTTCAAGATTTACTGTAAAGCAATAGTAACAGACACAGTGTAGTATTAATGAAAGAATAAACAAATAGATCAATGGACCAGAATCAAAAGCTCAGAAATAAACCCACATAAATATAGTCAATTGATCTCTAGATCTTACACCCTTCACAAAAATTAACTGAAAACAGATTACTGACCTAAACGTTAAATGCAAAACAATAAAACTCCTTGTAGATAACATAGTGGAAAACCTAGATGATCTTGGGTATGGCAATGACTTCTATATAATACCCAAGTCATGATCCATGAGATAAAGAACTGACAAACTGGACTTCATTAAAATGAAATATTTATGCTCTGTAAAAAACAATAGTTAATACAATAAGAAGACAAGTCACAGACAGGGAGAAAATATTTGAAAAGATATATGTAAAGGATTGGTATCTAAAATATACCAAGAATTCTTAAAACTCAATTACTTAAAAAAAGGACAATTAAAAAATGGGCTGAAGACCTTGACACCTCACCAAAGAAGATGAACAAATGGAAAATAGTATATGAAAAGATGTTCCACATATGTCATCAGAAATTGCAAATTAAAACAACCATAAGATTACTACACACCTGTTAGACTAACCAGAAATGTGGAACACTGACAGCACCAAATATTGGTGATGATGTGGAGCACAGAAATTCTCACTTACTGCTGGTGAGAATGTAAAAGACACAGCCAGCTTAGAAAATATTTTGGTGGTTACTTATATATAAGGATACACACACACATACACACACACACCCATATACATACACACACACTTCCATATATATATATTTATATATAAAAATATATAAATATACTCTTACCATATAATCCAAAAATCATGCTCTTTGGTATATACCCTAAGAGTTGAAAACTTAAGTCTACATAAAAACATGCACCAGCTATTTATGGTAGCTTTACTTATAGGCAAAAATCAGGAGCAATCAAGAAGTCCTTCATTAAGTGAATGGATAAATAAACTGTGGTACACTCAGACATAGGACTATTATTCAGTATTAATAAGAAATTATCTAATCAAGCCATGGAAAGACATGAAGGAAACGTAAGTGCGTACTATTACGTGGAAGAAGGAAATCTTATATGATTCCAACTACATGACATTCTGGAAAAGGCAAAACTATGGAAACAGTAAAAAGATCAATAGTTGCCAGGGGTTGGGGACAGGAGAGGGATGAACAGACCAAGCACAGAGCATTTTTAAGGCAGTGAAAATACTCTGTATGATACTATAATGGTGGATATATGTCATTATACATTTGTTAAAAACCATAAAATATACAACATCAAGAGTGGATCTTAATGTAAACTACAGGCTTTAGGTAAGCATGAAATATCAATGTAGATTCATCAATTGTAACAAATGTATCACTCTGGTGGGGGTTATTAGTAAAAGAGGAAGCTATACATGTAAGGTAGCAGAGGGTATATAAGAAATCTCTGCACTTCCCTCTAAGTTTTGCTGTGAACCTTAAACTGACCTAAAAAGGAAAAAAAGCAATCTCTGTAAACACTTAGAATATAATCTCATTGTACCACTTACTTTCTGATAGTAAACAAGTATCTTAAACTGTCTTACTTTCTCATCTTATAATAAGGGTAATAATAGAACTTACTGAATGGAATTGTTTCAAGAACTAAGTAAGAAATGGAAAGTGTTCTGCATAGTGGCACTATGATTATATCCACCATTATGATTTCCACTTTCATCATCACATTATTTTTCATGATGATCTTTCATCATCTTTATTATTTTCTACAGAATCTTTATTTCCAAATAAAACTAGTGGAACTTATAACTCAGTCTCTCCAATATGGTATTCCTTGAGCATCAATTTCAAGGGCATCATTCCTACCTCGAGTACAAATATGCATTCTATGGCTCTCTTTGAGAAATGTCCATATGTAGAGGACTATGTTAGTGCCAATCAAAACCATTAAGGCATTTTCAATAGAAACAGAACAAAATGAGAGCTAAATCAACTGGTTTTATATACCTTTCAAAGTCACCAATGCAAAGCTGTTAATACCGGGATTTGTTATAAGTTCACTATTTTATTGACTCTAATCAATTCAAGGTAGAGTGATTTTGTATTTGTTCTACTACACACCTTCTTCAGCATAAGCTAACACTATAGTGTAAGTAGGCTGAAATGGTTTGTTCTAAATAGCTATTTTTACATGGGAGGACAAGGTACAGTAAAAACCAGAACTTTGAAACACCAGACATAACAAAAAAGGCAGGTCAGGGTCAGATCCAAAGAAGTAGAGTCCTGGAGGCATCTGAAGCCCACTGATAGATGGGGGACACATCTATGTCCACATATGATAGAAGCATAAAATATATCCCACATATGATAGAAGCATAAAATTATTGCTAAGAGGATGAAAGAATCGCAAGCACAATTTTTTAAAAGTAAAGGAAATTAAAGATAGGAGTGGCGGCACCTTGGTGGTGCAGTTGGTTAAGCGTCAACTCTTGATTTTGGCTTAGGGCTCAGGTTGTGATCGATCTCAGGGTCATGGAATCAAGCCCCATGCCAAGCTCTGCACTCAGCATGAAGTTTCCTTAAGTTTATCTCTCCCTCCCCCACTGCCTCTCTCTCCACTAATAAATAAATCTTAGGGGGGAAAAAAGAAACAGAATAATTCCAACATATCATTCAAGTGGCTAAATTTTTAGAAAGCTAACACAACTTGCTCTTCAGCTTCCTTTTTGATAACCCACTTGACTACTTCCAGATTCAAGATTAGTTGGACCCCTTATATCACACACAAAAGTCAACTCAAAATGGGTTACAGCTTAAATTTACGACCTAAACCATAAAATTAGAGGACAATATAGAAGGCAAGCTCCTTTACATTGGTCTTGGTGATAATTTTTAAAATTTGACATCAAAAGCAAAAGCAACAAAAGCAAAAATAAACAAGTGGGATTACATCAAACTAAAAAGCTTCTGCACAGTGAAGGAAACCGTTCTACAAAATGAAAAGGCAACCTACGGAACAGGAGAAAATATTTGTAAATCATACATCTGATAAGGGGTTAATATC
This sequence comes from Mustela erminea, assembly GCF_009829155.1. NCBI lineage: Eukaryota > Metazoa > Chordata > Mammalia > Carnivora > Mustelidae > Mustela > Mustela erminea. The sequence goes on from NC_045614.1 coordinate 46,315,124, forward strand.
CAAAAATATATAAAGAATCCAGATTATTCAATAGTAAAAAAAGACAAAAACAAATAACAAATCCAATTTTAAAAAATAGGCAGAAGACCCAAAGAGTTTTCAAAAGATGATATGAAAATAACAAAGAGGTACATCCAAAGGTTCTTAACACAACTAATCATCAGGGAAATGCAAATCAAAACCACCTCACACCTGTTAGAGTGGCAGTCATCAAAAAGAGAGAACAAGTATTGGTACAGATGTGGAGAAGGGGGAACTCTTGTGTAAGGCTTGGAATGTAAACTATTGCAGTCAGTATGGAAAACGGTATGGAGATTCTCCTCCAAAAAAATTAAAAATAGAACTACCATAAAATCCAATAATCCCACTTCTGAGTATATTTCTTTTCCTAGGTATATCCCTAAAGTAAATGAAGACAACATCTCAAAGAAATAACTGTACTCCAGTGTCCACTGCAGCGTTATTCACAATAGCCAAAATATGGAAAGAATCTAAATGTATGTCAATGTATGATTGGATAAAGAAGATGTAGTATATATGTGCAATACAATATTATTCAGCTATGAGAAAAAAGGGAATCCTGCTATTTGCAACAACATGGATGGAATTTGAGGGCATTATGCTAAGTGAAATAAGCCAGACAGAGAAAAACAAATAATCTATTGTATCACGTATCTGTGGAATTTAAATAAAAAGTCAACTAAAAAATTAATTTACTCATCTTTCTGCAAATAGCCTAAAATATGTTTTACAACAGCCACAATCAACAACAACCAAAAGAACAGAATCTTAAAATCAGGCACAGGATAAAATCCTGGGTATCTGGTATGAGCAGAGCATGTAATAAGGTAGTTTCTAAGGAGTCAGCGCTTGGAAAAGAATCACTGGCAATACTAAGTCAAGAGTTTGGTAGGATTCTTGTGATCTTTCTCAATCCATGGACCTTCAAGTTCCCTCCCCCATATCTCCTTCCTAAAAGATTACTATCCCTCAAGTGATCCTTGAGGGATAGTAGGGACCACCACAGCTTGGCGTTAAATGTATTTAGGCTGGACTCCCAATTCACCCATTGAAAGAGTAAGTTATTTAGCCTTTTTAAATTCTGGTATTAACTAGAGAAAAATGGGGATTATATCATCCATCCCAACAAGCTGTTATGAAATAAAAAGAGACAGTGTTGCAAAACACTTAGCTATAAGCCTGGCTATCAGTGCTTCAACATCGTCATCTGCAAAATGAGGTTGGATTAAAAGTGGTAGGTGACAGATGGTACCTACACTTGTGGTTCAACAGAGTGGTTGAATCACTATGTTGTATACCAGAAACTAACGTAATATTGTGCGTCAACTATACAGAAAAAAGAAGGAGGAGGAGGAGGAGGTGAAAGAGCAGTGGGGAGAGAAGAAGAGGTAAATCTCCTTGAAGGTATCCTTCTCCTGCTGTGAAATTCCAGGGCTGCCCAAGTATCCCAAGTTAGTAATAGTATCCCAAATTAGGAATTTTCCCATCAATTTGTCTTTGAGCTTAATAGTCTAACATTAAATTTCCTTCCTGTGCCCTCAAGTTTTCATCACTAATCTTTCAAATGATCACAAAGAACATATAAGGTGATCCCAACCCTAAGGAAGACTATTTAATAGTGCGGCATAATAAAAAATTTTTGGATCTAGGCAGAACTTGAATTAAATTCTGACTCTGCCATATTGGTTACATAATCTTGAACAAGTTATTTCAGCTGTTTAAAATTTGTTTTCTTTTCTGAGAAATGAGGCTAATAAGGTGCTAGCATGTGAAAACTTGAATTAATGCATCTATCAGGCACTCAGTGTTATACAGTTATTTTATCTCAATAATTTGACCAAAATACCCTGAAAGGATCAAGAGAATTCAGCTTTAATCCTTCGTGATATGTTTAATACATCTTTGATTAAATAATATGTCAGTGTTTTAAGCAAATTTCCCCCCAAATCCTGTGTATTTTAAAATAAAAATTATAGAAACAGTGAGTTATAAAAATGCTTGCTCTAACTTTGCCACCAAATTGTGACAAGACTATTGAACACATGAAATGTACCTCAGTTTGAACTATGAAGAATTACAACATCTAAAAATGTATTTTAAATTGTTGTAATGAGTACTCATTAATGTTGAAACAAAAATTGTTCACTTTTGAAAGACCCCCAAACTGAATATGTAAGCACTATTTCAAAACCTATTTTCACAAAGTGCATCAAAACGTTCAGAAAGATAATTTGTGAATAATGAAACACCATTTTAAAGTTAGGAAGAAAACTATAGAATGGCCCATTTTTCAGTTCTCATATTATTAGTTTAATAGATTTATTTAAAAATCTTTCTCATCTCTTGCTCTGATTGACCGAAAGCAAATTTTGAAAAGAGAAGAACCTATAGAGTTTTTCGTTTTCTATTAAGTATCATCTACATACACAACATCAATAAAATATGACAGCCCTGAACCTGAATATGACAGCCTTTATACTATTCCTACACATTGTCTAGGCTATCAGCAGAACAATCACTAAAATCAGCAGGAAGGAAGATCAATCAATAAAAATAAGGATGTAAATTTAAATAAAATACCTGAGAATACCAAGTTACTTTCACATATTCTCATCTAAAAAGCCTTAACACTTTAAAAAAAATAAGTATATAAGTAAAATTGACTAAAGAAGGATATATTTCATGAAGCTAGCGATCATTTCTGCCTTCTTAGGCACCTGGAAATAGTCAACTAATATCTACTAAACACCTACAGTATACCCAGACACCTTCTAGATGCTGCGGTTATAGTAGTGAATAGGATAGAAAAATAAGGCCACCGCTCTGATGATTTTAAAAAGGAAACAAATAATAAACAAATAAATGGCCAAAATAATTGCATAACATGGTAAATGCAAGGAGGCTATAGAAGTGATTATGTGATTAGGGGGAGTGTACTAATTTAGCTTCCACATCAAGGAAGGTCCAGGAAATTTTCTCCAAGCTGAGACCTCAAAGATAAGAAGGACACTGCCAGGGGATAACCTGAACACAAAGAATTTCATACAGAGGAAACAACAAGTATCAAAGTGTTTTGGCAAATACAAACTTTAGCTTGGTGTATTAGAAGTGCAAGAACAGGGCAGCTCTATCTGGAGCCAACACAGCAAAAGGGAGACTAATAGATGAGATCAGAGAATAAGTGAGACAAGAGGGCAAATTTGAATTCCATCCTAAGACTAATGGAAAAAGCTACTGGAAGTTTTGTTTTGTTTTGTTTTGTTTCTTTTTAGATTTATTTTAGAGAGAGAGAGTGAGTGCATGGGGGGAGGGGCAGAAGGAGAGGGAGAGAATCTCAAGCAGACTCCATGCTGAGCACAGAGTCCAAAGCAGGGCTTGATCTCACGACCCGAAGATCAGGACCTGAGCTGAAGCCCAGAATCAAAAGCTTAACAGACTGTGCCACAAAGGCACCCCTGGAAGGTTTTAAAGAACTGTCAGGTGGCTGCGCACGGAAGGAAAAGGAGGGAGGCAAAAGTGGAATTAGGACGTATCAGGAGCTATCATTATAATAATCTACGTTAGATATGATGAGTTTGGGATTAGGATTAAAAGTGAAAAATGGAAAGAAGTAGTTAAATTGGAATATACATTTGAAGATAAACCTTAAATTACCAGCTTTTGGACTGGGTAAGACTAGGGTTAAGACAGAGAGGGGCTCTGTTTTCGGCTTGAGCAATTTATGCAGACATCTCTAAAACTGCAAGAGGAACAGATTTGGGTGGGAAGAGCTCCATTTTAATCATTGTTTCTTTTCTGTTATGGATATCAACTAACATTCAGCCCTTATGCACAGTGAGATTAATATAATGGTACAATAAATTGCACATTTATCATGTGTTTTAATGCTTGCTTCCTGACCAGTATCACTTTGCAGCTCTATCCATGATGTAATTTTTATCAAATTACATGGACGCTTCTAACAACTTAAAGGTACACAGATAATGTTTGTTCTTTCACACCATTTGCCCTCCAAATGGAAATGATATTTAATTTACTCTTATTATTAGAAGTGAATAACCCAAATCAATGCTTGAAATCAAAGCCATCAGAGTTTTACCTATTCATGGGGATCTGAAAGATCACAATGACCTGCTAATGATTCTGACGTTTTGTTTCTGTGTGAAGCCTATAGCACTGAGGGTAACAAATTATTTAATTACATAAATGGTAAGGCTCAATCACTCAGTACCAGAAGTTCTCCAGGCCAAACATCATTACACCAAAGTACACACTGAGAAGTATTACATGCCTATCTGTAATTAAAATTCAGTTGGCTTTTGTATTTTAACAATAACAGTGAAAATAATAACAATAACAACAACAGTTAAAATTCCATGAATAAATACTACAGACCTGAGTATTTAGGCTTAGTGCTTTATCTACTCGACCTCATTTAATCCTCAAAAAACCCAACTCACAGTTCAGAAAACTGAGGATCAAAAAGTTTAAATCACTCAACCAGATCAAACATTAGGAATGATGGAGCCAAGATTAGAAAGCAGACATGCTGTTTCTTTCATTTATTCATTCAGATGTGTATGCATTCACCAAATGATTCTTTTTCTTAAAGATATGCCACTGTAGGAGAAAGATTGCTGTAAATTGTCGCTCTACAAATTGGGAAATAAAGTCCATTTCCTCTTCTCTGAAACTGGGCTTGCCCTGTGACTTAATTTGACCAGTGGAATATAGTAGAAGTGCCTAAGTCACTTCCCAGGCTCAGGCTAAGGAGATCTGCAGATTTCTGTTATCACACCTTTGGAACATTCTTGGGACTATTCTGTCACAGAGAAGCCCAAGCCACATGAGAGACTACATGGAAAAAAAAACTAAGATATTCCAGTTCATAGCCTGAATAGGTAGGCCAACATCAAATGCCAGCTATGTGTAAGCCATCTTGACAATCCCTGGTCAGTAGAACATCGTGATCACACTGGCTCCAATCAACACCACATGGAGCAAAAGAATAACCCAACAGAGTCCAGTCAACCCACAGAACAGGGAAAGAATAATAAATGATCATTGTTTTAAACCACTATATTTAAGGGTGGTTAGTTATGCAGTGATAATCAAAGAGCCACAGTATTTTTCTTCAAAGGAAAGTATTAGTTATTATAGCAAAATGCAACTCTAAAAAGAAAATACATGAAGAGATTGCTTTGCTCTCATGGCTGCATATGTTTTTCTAATACTCACAGCCCATTAAAGTAAGAAAATCAGAATAGACCGTGGCCTTTTTCCTTCACTTACTTGTTCAATCACTTATTCATTCATTCACTTATTCATTTTTACATTCATTCTGCAAGTATTTCTTGTTCTGTGTGAGCCTCTGAGTTAATCATGTAGGTGAACAAAGAAACTATGTAAGACTTTTGTCTAAAGAAGGGCTGAATAAATACTTTTGGTCTATTGACTCTTGCTCATTCCATAAGGAGTAATGTAGAATTTAGAAAAGTTAAGGAAAGTAGGAAAAAAAAGTAGGAGAAGCCTAATTTACATTTTTAAATTTTGCTTTTGGTAACAGACTACAAATTATGGACTATGCACTGTTTTTAATATTTATATTTTATTTTGTTTTATTTAAAGATTTATGTATTTGTTTTAAAGAAAGAAAGAGTTTGAGTGAGCACAAGAGTTGGGGGAAGGGCAGAGAGAAAGAATCTTCAAGCAGGACTCTCTGCTGAGTGGGGAGCTTAACACAGTGCTCTATCCCACAACCCATGAAATCATAACCTGAGCCAAAGCCAAAAGTCAGACAGTTAACAAACTGAGCCATCTAGGCACCCCAGTATTTATATTTTAATACTTTATTCTTACCCATAAGGTGTTAACCCCTTTCCGCAAAAAAGTAGACATAAAAGGAGTATACATTAAATTACTTTTGCTCTTCTGCTTGGTTCTCCTTAAAAGTACTGACTAACTTCCTAATCTATCCTGAGCTTCAGTTCTCTTAAATGAACAGGTGAGATGACTCTAGCTCTATCCACCCCAAGAGACTACAACATGCAAATGATAATATGGACATAAATTTATTAAATTTTAACATTGGGGTCAACACTTACTCACTGAACATCTCATTCATTCAGTGAAAATGCTCCCTTTTTTACAAGTGGTATTTTATGCACAAGTAAGCAAATGATTAAAGAAAAAAAATAAAAATCACTACCTAAATATAACTAAACAATGTCTCCCCAGATTTAAATGTTTGATTCTAATAGGACTAAAGATCATATTACTCTGCCTCCCTCGCCTCAAAACTGGATGTGTGATGCAACTGAGTCAAAGTCTACCATCTAAGGATTTTTAGATTTAGAGCTAAGGGAGGAAGGGCTTAAAATCTGAGTCACTGAGACAAAAGGATTTGAATCAAATACTGCTAGCATCTCTTCCCTGCTATAAGAAGAAAGACTGGGTCTGAGGAGGAAGGGTTTCAACTAGGTAAGGGATACAATCAGGTTGGTGACTGGGGTTAAGGTATCATACATCTCCTTTATTCTAACCAGGCTCATATTTTTAAGATTAAAGATACTTTTATCCTAAGAGAGTAATTGTCCAAACAATTTACAAAAGTTTCAGATAACTTCAATATGCCTTTCATGCTTTAATTTTTTTATTCAAAACTCTTTTGGTTGCAACCAAGAGAAATTAAATTCAGCTTCTATTAACTTGAATAATAAAAGGGAATTCATTGGCTCACATAACTTCAAAGTTAAAGGCTATTATGGCTTCAGGCATGGCTGGATCCAGGAACACAAGTAAGGTTATCAGGATATATCTCTCTTTCACATCTACAGGAAAATAAGAGATCCACAGAGAAAAATAAAAGTGAGGAAGAGATCGGTCCTGACAAAGTCACTTGGATCCCCTTCCTGACCATATACAAAGACAGGCTTTGTCTCACCCTGTCTTTTTAATTTCTATTTCACAACATGTTATCCCTCCAGGATGCCACAAAACAAGCTCAAATCTAGGGAAAGAGTCAAGAAAGGGAGGATAAAATTTAGTTTGTTATCTGTTGGCACAATAGCTAATACATCTAACCCTCAACAGATGCTCAGAAGTCCTGAGCCCAGAAGTCTTATTCATTAATACTAAAGAAATGAATCTTACGCATTAGCTGCACTGAATATGTTAGGGGAATGGAGAAGCACTGCTATTTTGATAATCAACTCAAAAGAAAATTAAATGTACTAATGAAAACTACCACTATTAATCTGTCTGGCTGCATGTAAAGATAAAGCCAGCTTAGGGTGCCTGGGTGGCTCAGTGGATTAAATAAAGCCTCTGCCTTCGGCTCAGGTCATGGTCCCAGGGTCCTGGGATCGAGGCCCACATCGGGATCTCTGCTCGGCAGGGAGCCTGCTTCCTCCTCTCTCTCTGCCTGCCTCTCTGCCTACTTGTGATCGCTCTCTCTCTCTGTCAAATAAATAAATAAAATCTTAAAAAAAAAAAAAAAAAAGATAAAGCCAGCTTAAAATAGCAAACAGCCTCCTAATCTCTTAACCTTCAGATACAGTGCAAAAACATTACCTAAAAGGTACTTAATCAGTAGTGAAGTAGGCTGTACACACAAACTGCACCTTTGACCATTGAACATCTGCCCATTTGTCTTGTGTTGCCCTTCTCGTTCAGTGTCCTAGATACCAAGGAACTTGACTGCTAAAGGCTGAGACTATATTCAAAGTGCTCTAAGCTTTCCTACCAGAGCTCCAATCATGAGGCAAAGAGGCAGACTGGGAAACAGATTCTCTCTGGAAACTGCCTGGCCCTTCAAAATGCTATGTCTGAAAAATAAATTAGTGTGGGGCAAACTGGACTCTTTTCCTCAACCCTGATCCCAGGAAGCAGCAAGAGTCTTGTGGTCAGTCTGTTTTTGGCCTTTGCTTACATTCAGAGGTATGTGAAGCTAAAGTCTTCTTGGTAGACCATGATGAGCCCCCTTTTATCCTCCTACTGTCAGGGATGAAAGATTTCAAGCCTTGAGTGCAACAGAGCTGCAGGTGCCGACTTTTCCAAAAGATAGAAATCAAAACCCAAAAAAGACCACAAATTCCCTTTGAAATACAGAAAAACCAGCTTTCTCAGAGTGGCTACTTTCCAGACACACAAATGCTTTAAAGATAAAAACAGATTGTCATATTTGTCAGGGCAAATAAAAAAGCCTAGAGCGGGGCTCTTAAGTCTCTCTTTTTGTGATAAGGAACATGTTTCCAATCCCTTGCAGCCTTAAGGCAAATGAGGACAGGGATATGGCTGGGAAATTGTTGAAGAGGGCACGAAAAGTGCCTTGTGTTATATACTAGATACAGGTTCCAATACACAGGGGCAGCTATAACAAAAAACTAAACTAAACAAAAAAGAGTTTGGGTACTCTTCCTGGAGTTTCCAAGCTTTTAGTTGCAGATCCTGTCATTTGACCAAATATTTATTGAGTAGTTACTATATATTAGACAATATTCTAGGTCCTGTGGATTCATCAGTGAACAAAAAGAAAATAGAGGAGAAAGAGTAAAACAAGAAACCTATTCAAGTAAAGGTTATGTTGTGATGGACTCTGTGGAGAGAGACTTAAAATAAATAAAATAAATAAGAAAGTTTGTAATGCCTTAGAAAATAATAAGTACTACAGGGACATTTAAGCCAAGGAAAATACTACAAAAAAACAGAAGTACTACCAGGTACTCAAAGGAAGAGGTACAGGGAGTGTCAGGAAAGCAAATGATAGGTTAACAATCTTATTTTATTTTTTAAAAGATCTATTTATTTATTTGAGAGAGAGAGAGAATGAGAGAGAGAGCACACCTGGGGGTAGAGGCAGAGGGAGAGGATCTCAAGCAGACTCTGCACTGAGTGGGGAGTCCAATGCCTGGCCCGACTCTCACAACCTATGAGATCACAACCTGAGCCAAAACCAAGAGTTGGAGGCTTAACCAACTGAACCACCCAGGCACCCCAGGTTTACAATTATAAATCAGTGTTCAGAGAAGATACCAGTGAGCAGGTAAAGCCTAAAAAGAGATTTGAAAAAAAAGATATTTGAGATGAAGAGTGTTAGAGGCAAAAGACACAGTAAGTGTAAAAACCCTAAGGTTTTTACAAAAAACCTTGCCAGTCAAGTTCAAAAAATAACAAGGAGACCAGCATGGCTATAAAAGAGTGAGTGAGAGGCACAGAGGTTGGAGACGTGATCAGAGAAGCAGACTTGGATTAGATTAAGTATAGATTTATAAAACTTCAGCTTTTACTCTAACATGGAAAGTCTTTGGAGAGTTTTAACCTGAGATATGATATGATTTAATTTAGTTACAAAATTCAGGACAGAAGATTAGTTAGGAGACTATTACAGTAAAACTTTGGTGCTTTAGAATTAAAATATGCATCTTCATTTTATCACAGTCTACCTTCAAATAATATTAAACCACTTCACATACGATGGAAGACCCTTACAACAGAATGCTTACATTTCTCCTCCCTATCCATTCTGCTATTGTCCTATTTTATTCTTAAATATGTTATAAATTCTACATTATTTTTGCTATAAAGAAAATTATTCTTGGGGCACTGGGTAGCTCAGTGGGCTAAGCCTCTCCCTTAGGCTCGGGTCATGATCCTAGGGTCCTGGGATTGAGCCCTGCATCAGGCTCTCTGCTCGACAGGGAGCCTGCTTCTCCCTCTCTCTCTGCCTGCCTCTCTGCCTACTTGTGATCTCTATCAAATAAATAAATAAAATCTTTAAAAAAAAAAAAAAGAAAATTATTCTTCAAAGAAATATATGTATACATGAGGAAATAAATTATTTGTATTTATATCTTCCCACATATTTACCATATCCTGAGCCCTTAATTCTCTTTTGTGGATCCAAGGTTCTATCTGGTATCATTTTCCTACATCCTGAAATTTCTTTTATCATTTATTGGAGTACAAATATGCTGGCAATGAATTCTATCAGCTTTTCTTTATCTGAAAATTTCTTTATTTCGCATTTATTTTTGAAGGATATTTTCCACTGGACATAGAATTCTAAGTGTTTTTTTTCTGCCCAGAATTTTAAAGGTGCCATTCTATTTTCTTATGTATTGCCTTATTTCTAACAAGAAATCAGTGATTATTCTTATTTTTTTCCTCTGTGGGTAATGTGCCTCTCTTTAGCTGTTCTTAAGACTTTTTTTTTTTATAATTTTTTATTTTTTATAAACATATATTTTTATCCCCAGGGGTACAGATCTGTGAATCACCAGGTTTACACATTTCACAGCACTCACCAAAGCACATACCCTCCCCAATGTCCATAATCCCACCCCCTTCTCCCAACCCCCCTCCCCCCAGCAATCCTCAGTTTGTTTTGTGAGATTGAGTCACTTATGGTTTGTCTCCCTCCCAATTCCATCTTGTTTTCAATAGTTTCATTATGATATATTTTGGCATAGTTTTTTTTCTGTTTTTTCTGCTTGGGACTCATTGAACTACTTAGATCAGAAAACTGAAAGATATTATTTAACTTTGAAGATTTTTCACCTATTATTATTATTTTTTTAATGTACCTGTCCCATCCTTTTTTTCTGGAACTCCAATTATATATGTTAAACTGCCTGTGGTCCCAGAAGCTCATTTAGTGTCTGTTAAATACATTTAAAACTTTTTTTTTCTCTCTGTGCTTCAGTTTAAGAGTTTCTACTGCTGTGTCTTCAAGTTCTATGATCTCTTTTTCAGGGGTGGGGGGTGAAGAATGTGATTCACTTGCTGTTAATTTTTCCTTTCTGAAATGGCATTTCTACATTTTAGAAGTTCCACCTGATACTTCTTAAATATCTTCCATTTATCTTATTACTACATTCACAATTTCATTTAAATCTGAGGACATTTACTAGAACTATTTTAAAATCTTTGTCTGCTCATTCCATTGTTTATAACATTCCTAGGTCTGACTCTACCGAATGATTATGAGTCACAATTTTCTGCTACTTCTAATAATTTTTTCCTGGATAATGGACTTTAAAAATGTTATATTATTGAGTGTCTGGATTTTGTTGCATTCCTTTAAAGAGTGTTGAAGTTTCTTTTGGTAGGCAGTTAACATTGTTTGCAAATGGACCTGATCTTTTCAACATTTATTCTTCTGTTTTGTTAAGGTAGGTCAAGAATACTCTTTATTTAAAGTTGGTTTAGTACTACTACTAAGACATAACTCTTGTGGTGTCTTTAATGATATGCTGGGTGTTCAATGAAGTCTCTCCAATATGACTGGTTGGAACTAAAACAGCTTCCAGGCTGTGTGAGATCAGAAAACCATGTAGCTCACCACTACCCCGTCACTCCATTGTCCATCATTGTGAAATTTCACCATATGCATTTACATTTTAGTATCCAGCAATGGTTCAAGGGGAATACTATGCAGATTTTTGGAGCTGTCTTTCTGCATAATTCTCTCCTCTCTGGCACTCTGTACCACAAATTCCAGCTCCCTGTCCTACAAAAATTCCAACATTTTTCTTTTCAACTAAGCAATGCTGCTGGGCTTTGTTCTGACTCCCCATCTCTGAGATACAGTGCATAAAGTGCCTGGAAGCAAAAGCTGGAATAATCTTTTTTTTTTTTTAAGATTTTTATTTATTTATTTGACAGGCGGAGATCACAAGTAGACAGAGAGGCAGGCAGAGAGAGGAGGAAGCAGGCTCCCTGCTGAGCAGAGAGCCCGATGCAAGACTCTATCCCAGGACCCCGGGACCATGACCTGAGCCGAAGGCAGAGGCTTTAACCCACTGAGCCACCCAGGTGTCCCAAGCAGGAATAATCTTAAAGCTCATCTTTTTTTTCTCTCTCTCTTTTCTCAGTCAACACACTCTTATGCTGCCTGTTGTCCACTCTCCAAAAAGCATTATTTTATGTTTTATACGGTTTTCCAGTTTGTTTTTTTTTAAGTAGGATAATAAGAGTAGACCTAGAAGGACTTGAAAGGGATTTCCAAGTCTTCATTTTATGGTTCAGAGAGAGGTTGTGACACACCCAAGGTCACACAGCTACCAATAGCAGCCTTAAGCTTAGAAACTGTGTTTCCTGGGACGCCTGGGTGGCTCAGTTGGTTAAGCGGCTGCCTTCGGCTCAGGTCATGATCCCAGCGTTCTGGGATCGAGTCCCACATCGGGCTCCTTGCTCGGCAAGGAGCCTGCTTCTCCCTCTGCCTCTAGCCTGCCACTCTGTCTGCCTGTGCTTGCGCTCTGTATCTCTCTCTCTAACAAATAAATTAAAAAAAAAAAAAAAAAAAGAAACTGTGTTTCCTAACTCTAAATACAATACCTTTCTATTCCATCATGCTGTGACCTACAAAATGCCTAATAGAAGGTGGTATATTAGCTTCCTAGAGCTATTGTAGCAAATTACCACAAATAGGTGGCTCAAAATAATGGAAAGGTATTATCTTACAATTTTGGAGACCAAGAATCTAAATCCAGGTGTGAGCAAGCTTCTACAGGCTCTGAGGGAGAATCCTTTCCATAACTCTCTCCTAACTTGTGGTGGCTGCTACAACCATTGTGTCCCTGGGGTTATAGGCAAATCACTCCAATCTCTGCCTCAGTCTTCTTATGGTCTTATACCCTGCATGTTTTATAAGGACCTTATAATTGGCTTTAGGGCCCACCCAGTTAATCCAGGATGACGTCAACTAGAGATCTGTCAATTACTTGCATCTTTGTTCTCCAAACAAAGAAATGGGGTCATATCCACAGGTACTAGAGTTAGGTCTTGCATATATCTTTTTATGGATGGCTACATTCAACTCAATATAGGTGGGAAAGGGGAAGGGCAAATAATACAGCCAAACTCACATAATACAGTTTGGAAATGTTTGTCTCATATAAACACAAATATTGAGAATGACCAAGCTGGGTATTTTGGAAAATTTGAAAGCGTTTCCAGATAAAGCCCTAAATCATGAGGAAAAAAATACAAAATTAGATTGGTAATGTCCCGTTTCATTTAAGGACAGTTATGTTACTGGCTCACACCTTTTTACAACACTTTCTGTACTATGCACTTAACACTACTATTAATTTAGCCAAATCACCCAGATGTAACAAGTAATAACTGTTTTCACTTAATCTAACCTCTTCTTTCTCTAATAACCCTATCAGTCATGACTAGAGTTCTGAATCCTGAAAATAGTGACATGTAAAAAAATAAATTGCTGACAAGGTTTTACATGACAGGAAGCTTGTCATCACTGTAATTGTGTTCCTTCTTTCCTGAGATGACCCAATGCCATGTTCAGAGCATTTGGGGAGTAAAAAAGAAAGTCTATCATGTGACATCTAATTGTTACTTTACCTATCATTTTCCACTAACCAATAATGTTTGTTTTTCAGCATGAACTCGTTTTTTTTTTTTTTTTCAGTTTTTTCCAACTTTCTAGGTACGTTCAGATGGTACATTGTGAGACAAAAGCAAAAACAATAGAGAATCATCTCACCAAAAACCAAATAAACAAATAAATAAATAGCAAGAGGCATCATGATGGGACAGTAAAGGTACTTTGTTAAAACATAATTCTAACATGAATATTTTGACAGTGCTGATTTGTAAAGAAAAAGATATATAGAATAGACACCACCCTGAGATCCTTAAACAATACTCTGAAACTTCATTTGCTACAAACACATCCACTACATTGCAGTTGGGAATTCAACCCAAATTTCACCTGGGTTAAAAGTCCTATTGGCTATTGAGTGGTGGCCCTCAACTGGTTTCTTATGGTCTCTTCCCATAGCTTTTATCAGACTAATATCCAATTTTATTTCTCCAGTGTCAACTTCTCTGATCTTCAGACTTAGAGTTAACAGTCTCATTTGTGTGTCTCATAGGTATCTCAAATTTAACATGTACAAATGCAAACTTTCAATTCCTACCCTTGCCTCTACAAATCTACTCCTGAATTGTTTTCCAACTACTAGATGAAACTACCATCTTACCAATCCCTCTATCCAGAATCCAAGATGTCAGCCTTGAACTGATGTCTTCCCTTTACCTTTGTACTACAACCAACCCATCAATGACACCCCTAAGTAGATCTCAAAAAAGCCTCTTTTCACTGCCACCAACACAGTCTAAGGCACCAACACCAACAGATTACCTCCTACATGGTCTCTCTATTCTGATTTTCCCTCTTCTAAATCATTTGCCATACAGTACCCAGGTGATCTATTAAAAACATTCTGTTTTAATCAAATCTAAATTCCTCATTATTGCTTACAAGGTCAGATATTATTTGGCCCCTTGATTCCTTCCACAACTTCACTGCATGCCAGCCTCTTCCTCAACCACTCTGCTGTAGCTATACTGACCTCTTAAATTTCTCAAACACACTACAGTCTTTCTACTTCAGGGCCTTTGCAGATTCTACTCCCTTTGTCAAGAGGACTCTTCTCTCCATGCTAAAATGCTAGTCCCTTTTATACCTCAGGGCTTGTAGTAAACATCACTTATAAGTCTCTACTTCTAAGCCTCTGTTCACTCATCTAAACTAGGCTTTAGCTTCCTTTTGCTCCTTTCTATAGCAGCACTTTATTCCCTTTATAGCGCTTATTACCACGTGTAATCACTTATTTGTTTATTGAGTATTATCCATCATGTGTCTTTCAGTTAAATATTAACAAGAGTCAAATCTGTCTCTTCTACTGCTTCACCCTTGTATCACTTGCAATGAGCACAAAGCAGGTACCCAATAAGTGTTCTCTGAATTGATGAAAATGATGGACACTTAACAGCACTGTTCTTTCTACTCAAAAAGGACACAAAAGACTATGAACTTCCATTCTATGTAAACATATTCACCAAGATAGAAGGAATGTCACAATAGAGGATAGCTAAAATATTGAAGGTTGTCAACTATTATTCTCTAGAGATCTTTCTTAAACAGTGTCCCATCCATCAAGGGTGAATTAAATTCAGCCCTGCTTGAAGACAGAATGAAATGACTTCCCCCAGCCCCTTATGAACTTATGATTTTATGAAAAATCCATAAGCTCTCATCCTTCCAGCACACTGATAACTAGGTAATTACCCTTTTGATGAAAAAGGAACCCATTTTATATCTATCCTCATTGAATTACAGACCTCAAAATTGAATTGGAGTCTAATAGACATCAAGCACCACTACCTACCAGTTCCCAGCAAACATGAGAGATAATTTGTAGTGGTATCTGGGGACTCAGGGACAGTGCTGTCAGCATGTCCTTCCTGCCTTCTCCAGAGACTCCTCACTGAGCTCTAAGTGCACAGTATCAATTAAGTGCCCTCCTCATTTTGTGAATCAGTCCCTAACAAAATAGAAGTTGCCCCACCTTGTCTGTTCATGGATTTTGAAATTAAGCCATTAAGTTGAAGATTTGTATAGATTCACTTTGAGATGCAGCTTTCACCATTCCTACCATGTTAACCAAGGTCAGAGGGCTTTTTCCTGACAACACATTAGTTCTCACACTGCAGTGGACCTGTCCCAGAATCCCAATTTGCTTTCCAGTGTCTTGACACCCATGTAAGACCCTGTCCACACTCTCCGATTACTGAATGAGCACTTACAACAACAGACTGTTTACTGGAATCGTATCATTAACTCCCCACTTGATTGTACCCAGAACCCACAATATGTATGTCTTCCCCATCGCCCTACAGTTTATTGGCACTGCTCAGTTATCAGTACTGGATCAGACTAAGTTCTCACTAGTTAGCTGCCCCATTCCATGGCCATGGCTATTACT
Source organism: Mustela erminea (assembly GCF_009829155.1). Taxonomy (NCBI): domain Eukaryota; kingdom Metazoa; phylum Chordata; class Mammalia; order Carnivora; family Mustelidae; genus Mustela; species Mustela erminea. Next base: position 46,330,939 of record NC_045614.1, read on the forward strand.
CTTACTCCTAGATTTTCTTGCCTAACATCTTGTTTTTAGGGGCTCAGACGACAGACATTTATAGTTGAGCCTATCCAAACTATCATGCCCACACTTGTACCTGGTATCTCATATTAATCCCCTGTGATTTCTTTTCATCCAACTGTCTGTTTGAAGGCATAATCTTATAAACCTTTACCTTCTGGACATTAGCATTGGAAAACTTCATTATGTCTATGGCCATACCACCCTGAACGCGCCCAGTCTCGTCTGATCTCGGAAGCTAAGCAGGGTCAGGCCTGGTTAGTACTTGGATGGCAAAACTTCATTGTTTTTAGTTAAGATATAACAGAGTGACAAACATAGCTTCAGAAGCTGAACAACTTTTTTCCACTTGAGAATTTTTGCACAGCTTTCCATATTTGGTACCCAAAGACATTTCTTTTCTCTCTCTGCTAACATGGGGTACAGCAAGGTTACATTGGCTAATAAAAGCTCTCTGCTGACAAAAGATGCTTTTGAAAAGTCACTCAAAAAGGGAGCACTGTTGATAGCTTTATTAAAATAAAATGCCACATTTTTGTGAAGTTAAAAGTCTGTAGATTATGGTTAAAAGTCTGGTCAGCTCTAAATACAATGGAAAGTCTTTGAAGAACCATGTTTTTCTCAAACTGGCCTCACTATACATAACAGCTAGAATATAAATCCACACTATTCCAGTCCATCTATCATTTCTTTTCCATGTCCTGAAGGGGCTCCCATGTGAAGAAGAGATCTACAGAATTAAATGAGACAGGTTCTATTCTGAACACCAATTAATAGAAGTTATGGAAATCATGATATCAAAACAACATGCAAGTTAAAACAATAGTTAACTACTGTTTTTGCTCACCACTGGGTAAGAACACTTAAATATGAATATTGGCCAGTATACAAGGAAATGGTATTCTCAGACACTGTTACTGTGAAGTGTATTTGTGCAGCCTTTCCAATAGACATTTTGATAATATGTATCAAGGTATAAAATACAGATTATCTTAAACTCAGTGATTCCTCTTCAAGGTATCCTAGAGAGATAATTACACATGTGTGGAAAGGGACCCTTATAAAGATGCTCACTATACAATGTTCATAATAGTAAAAATATTGAGACTCACCAAAATGCCCATCATCAGGGGAATGGTTACATGTACATCTATTTGGCAACTGAAATAATCAGGTAGATTTATATGTACAATGTTTGGGAAAGAGAGCTATGCAAACAATATAATCTATATGTATAAAAGAGAAACCTATTTAAATCTTTACATATATAATATGTATATATGTAAAATAAATATATAAATAAATATATATTTATTTCAACATATATAAAAAAGTTGTGAAGAAAATATTTATAAATCATATATCTGAAAAGAATATATTCAGAATGCTTACAACTCAATAAAAGGACAAATAATCAATTTAAAAATAGACAAAGCATTTGAATAAACATTTCTCCAAAGAAGATATACAAATGGACAATAACTACATGAAAGATGCTCAAGATTACTAGTCATTATGGAAACATAACTCAAAACCACAATGAGATAACACTTCACACTCACTACAATGACAGAGTGAAAAACACAGACAAGAACAAGTGGTGACAAAGATGTAGAAAAATTGGAATCCTCATTCATCACTGGTGGGAATTGAAATGGGCAGCCGCTATGGAAAACAGTTGAGCAATTCTTCAGCCCATTACACATAGAGTCACCATATGACCCAGCAGTTCCACTCCTAGGCACATACCCAAGGGAACCAAAAACATATGTCTACACAAAAATTTGTGCAGGGATGTTCATAAAGTATTATTCATAACAGTCAGAAAGTGGAAGCAACCCAAATTTCTTTCCACTGATAGATAAACAAAATACATTCTATCTAAAATTAGAATATCATTCTGCCATAAAAGGGAAGAAGAACTGATACATGGTGCCAAATGGATGAAAACAGTATCCTAAATAATAGAAGTCAGACATAAAATGCTTCTTGGATGGTTTCATTCACAGGAAATATCCAGAATAGGTGAATCTCCCAAGATAGAAAGTACATTAGTGGTTATTAAGGGCTGATGGGGAGCAAAAAGTGAGGAGTGACTGCTAATGACTAAAATGACTAACATTAGATACTGGTGATGGCTTCATAACTGTGAAAATGCTAAGAATTGTCAAACTGTACATTTTAAAGGAGTGAATTTTATTGTATGTGGATTATATCTCAATAAAGCTGTTATTTTAAATAAATAAATAATTTTTAAAAGCCTTGAAGAATATCCACCAACTAATAACAGTGGTTACCTTGGCAGAAGGGATTAATATACATTTTCAAGGATAAGAATGGATTCTTGTATTTCTTATTACTATATAATTTAAAATATATTGAAAAAAGGGAAGAAAAAGTCAGAAGAAGCACTCAGAATGGTGCTGTAATAAGAGAAATGCATGGAAGTGTCTTTCATCCTTCTTGATTTACAACCTAAGAACAGATACGCATTGCTGAAAATAAGCTCTGCTTTTGAACACTTTTCTAGGCTCTGGATATATAAAAGTGCATGAATTATGTTCTTTTTCTTCCATGAATCTATGGGATACACAGAGATAGGGATAGGTACACAGTCAATTGTTAAATAGTGTGATAAATGCATAGTAATAGCATGGAGATCTAGCTATGGAAACACAGGAGCAGGGACCCAGGGGAGAAGAGCTGAACTTTGAAAAATATGCAGAAGTTAGCCAAGCAGAGAAAAGGTAAGGGCAGACAGCCAGCAAAAACAGCGTGGGCAAAATCCTGCAGGGGTGCTGGGGCATAGAGTTTTTAGAGAAGAATGAACATCAGCAGCTATGGCTGTAATAGATGTTTTGTGGGGGAGATTCTTGCAGATGGAAGGTAGGCTGGAATCAGACTGAAAAGGTGTTTAAATAATGCCTTGCTAAGGAATTAGGACATCATTGTGTAGGCAAGGGAAAGGAGCAAAGGAAAGGAGCAGACCAGATAGAAAGGCAAGTGACACAGGGAACCAAGTTAGAAAAATTCCCGACTTAACCAGGCAGGAGAGAGGGGCTTGTGAACTAGAGCTGGGGCAGAGGCAATGAAGAGTGAGGTCAGACTCAAGAAATATTTCAGAGATAGAAGAACAGGCAAGACTCTGGGACTGACTGGTGTGGGAAGGGAAAAGAGGTGTGGCAATGACTGCGAAAAGCCATTAGTTGTCAGAGAATATATACAAAGATTCTAGTCAGACTTGATGACCCCTCAGGAAATAAAGTGGGGATGGAAAGAAGGGCTTCATAGCCAATAAAAGAAAATATGCCCTGTACTTTCCATGCTTCTAGATAGATAAGCTCTCCTCCTTTGCCCCAGGGCTTGGTTCTGAGTTAGGCATGTGATGCAATTCAGCCCAGTGGTAGTCAGGCCCAGGATACTTTTTCCAAATTTACCAATAAGAAAAAGTTTTCTGTTTCCTGTGTTTGGACCTATAAGGAAGAATGTTTGAAGTTTCTAGGCACATCAATATGGCCAGACTCTGTTTGAGCTAGTTAGCCAAAATGGAAGGATGAAGAGTTGCAAAATAAAAACAAGGAAAACTTGAGTTCCTAAATCAAGGCATTCCTGAAACCTAAGCTGAACTTTTCTTTAGGTTATACAAGTCAATGCATTTCCCTTGCTATTTGAGCTATTTTGAATTTCCGACATCTGCAAGCAAACCAAAAAATCACAAGAAAGAAAAACCTAAAACACCTGCCTCAATAACAACTAGGAAGTGCCGAGTAGGTAGTTAGCTAGCTTTCCTGCAAAAGAAACATTCAGAGGTGGCTGCTACTTCCAAGGCAATTTCTGCCAAGATCTGCCTAGAAGAAGCAGTACTGTAAGACCAGTCACATCCAGAGACACTTAGCGTTGGCCTTGTAAATAATACATTACACAGAGCATCTGTGGGGCATAAGCAACAAAAGAGAAGGTTAAAAAAATCTCTGTGCACATAGCATGGACCTGATGTCAGCCCAACTTTCTTCTATGCTGACATCTTGCATGAGGTTTCTCTCTCTCTCAGAATGTGCTCCATATTCAAGCCCAGCTGTTCTAATCCTAGCCATTTTGAAGATTCAACTCTAGATTCACATATTCCAAGGAATCTTCTCTGGTCATTACACCCTTTATTGGCATCTTTTTTGAGTTCCTATAATGCTTAGACCTAGTACCTCCTCCATAGAGGAGGGCAAAAGAGTTGAATTTGCCTTTCTAGCTTGGGAAAATGTTTCCATGGCTGGCTTTCCATATGTGCTGCAAGCCCACAAGGAGAGCACTAGAAGAGGAATTGGGAGCTTTTGTCAAATCTATACATGGTATGGATTTTAATATTGAAAGGAGAGGCTGACAGGGTCTTTAATATTCTACAACTTTGCAACACTGAAAAGGGCTTCCTGGAGAAGGACAAGTGCTCACCATTAGCCAAGGATGTGGATACTCAGGCCTTCATACAGGGGTTTTTTGTGGCTTCCTTCATTTCTCCCATGGGTTGTGAATTAATGCAGAACTGCAGGTGCAAAAACTGTAAGATGCCCTCCAGAAGTGATGTTAAAAGTGAGGCTAAATGTGCAGGAGTTGAGAGCTCAGAAAGCCAGACTCCAGCAGACATTAAAGTGTCTCTGAGAAATGCTCTGATAGGCGAGTCCCCTGGGAGCACTCTCAACCAGTAACACTCCTAACAAGAGATACTAAGGAGAGCTGCTCCTGACACTGTGGCCACAAACATAGCAAAATCCTTTATCTAGAATTGTCTTTGCAAAGAGCAGCTAGACAGTCTGACTGGGCAACATTTCCCAGCAGTGGCTCAGCCTCTTGGCCCTTCCAGAACAAGAGGCTATATGGCATTGTGTTCAAGATAATGGGCCATGGACTGACAGATTTGGGTTGTTATAATAGCTCTATCCCTGTCTATTGTGTGACCTTGGGGGAAATCTCTTAATCACTCTAAGCCCCATTTTTTTTATCACTCATAAAATATGAATAATACTATCAAATTACAAAGGTCTGAAGCAGACAAAATGTGATACTGCACATCAAGTATTTAACTCTGCCTGGCACAAGGTAAATTGCTAAATGTTAGGCATCATCACCATTATTGTCATTATCCAGAAGACTGTGGGGATTAGAAACTGTTGGGTGTCTCAAGATGCCATTCACTGAGAAGACAGGATAATAAATTCTTCTCCAGAAACCCAGAGCAGGTTCAGGCTCAGTTTAGAGCTCAAGCTAATCAAGGAGACCCTATGTTGTAGAGACCTCAGATTCCTAACGTGGCTTATAAAGGAAGATAATAGAGTTTCTGTCTTGAATTGTTTGTTAACTTTATGCTTTAATTTTGTTATGCCTTAATTTTGTTATCCAGTTAGATATAAACTTCTATGAAACAAATTTCACCTCTTATTCTATCAAAGGGTCTAAATCAAGGTTAAAGGCCCTCATTGACTGGCTGATTGGCACCAATGGCCCAAAGTGGGTAGCCATAGTAATTCACACAGTGTCAGAAAATATTGCACATTATCAGCAATGTGTGAGAAGACACTCAGAGGTTAAACAGAGAATATGGCACCATAACAATTCTATAAAAATATTACATATCAGAAGTCTTAAAAATACTCATAGTCTTTTCCATTATAATTCTATTTCTAGGAAATTATCCTAACAAAATAATCTAGTGAGTAGAAGAAATTTTATGTGGAAAGTCACTGTTTTAAAACAACCGACGTAACAATAGACTTATTATGTAAACTATGGATCTTCTTTCATGTAAAGTACCCATTAAAAACAATGCTTAAATACCACCTCACACCAGTCAGAATAGCTAAAATTAACAAGTCAGGAAATGACAGATGCTGGCGAGGATCCAGAAAAAGGGGAACCCTCCTACACTGTTGGTGGGAATGCAAGCTGGTGCAACCACTCTGGAAGATAGCATGGAGGTTCCTCAAAAAGTTGAAAATAGAGCTACCCTATGACCCAGCAATTGCACTACTGGGTATTTACCCTAAAGATACAAACATAGTGATCCAAAGGGGCACGTGCACCCGAATGTTTATAGCAGCAATGTCCACAATAGCCAAACTATGGAAAGAACCTAGATGTCCATCAACAGATGAATGGATAAAGAAGAGGTGGTATATATATACAATGGAATACTGTGCAGTCATCAAAAGAAATGAAATCTTGCCATTTGCGATGATGTGGATGAAACTAGAGGGTATTATGCTTAGTGAAATAAGTCAAGACAACTATCATATGATCTCCCTGATATGAGGAAGTGGAGATGCAATGTTGGGGGTTTGGGAGGTAGGAAAAGAATAAATGAAACAAGATGGGATTGGGAGGGAAACAAACCGTAAGAGACTCTTAATCTCACAAAATAAACTAAGGGTTGCTGGGGGAGAGGGGGACGGGAGAGGGTGGTGGGGTTATGGACATTGGGGAGGGTATGTGCTATGGTGAGTTCTGTGAAGTATGTAAACCTGGCGATTCACAGACCTGTACCCCTGGGGCTAATAAAACATTATATGTTTATAAAAAAATTTAAAAATTAAAAAAACAACAACAATTCTTAAGAAGCATTTTAGGGGTGCCTGCGTGGCTCAGTTGGTTAAATGTCTGACCCTTGATTTCAGCTCAGGTCATGATCTCAGGGTTATAAGATCAAGCCCTGAGCTGGGCTCCACACTCAGTGCAGAGTCTGCTTGAGATTCTCTCTCTCCTTCTCCCTCTGCTCCTCCCCCTGTGTGTGCACTCTCTCTCTCTCTCAAATTAATTAATTAAAATCTTAAAAAAAGAACCTTTTAAAGGCTTAATAAGTGTTTATGATGTAATGTTCAGTGGAAAAAGCCACATGCACACTATGATCTCAATTGTGAGAAAATGCACAGAATATTAACAGGGTTATTTCTGAGTGGTGAGACTTAGGATAGCTTTTATTTTCTTATTTATACCTTCTAGTTCCTGTTTCCCAAATTTGCCACAATAATAATGTATTACTTTTATAATCAGAAAACATGTTGAAATATTATTTTTAATCACATATATGAAAAGCCTAGAGCCAGCTGAGGGTAATACTCTACCTAGATCCTGGACCTGGCAATGAGGGGTTAATATAACAGGGTAACAGGATGGTAAAGCAGAGAAGTCCAGTGGAGGTGAAAAAGCCCAGCTTTCTACATCTATAGGACATTAAAACATCCAAAACAAAGACTTCTAAATTCTCCTTTGGAGCAAGGGAAAACCAAGGCTTGGGACTTAAATATTCTCTTCTCAAGGGGAGAAGAAAAAAGAAAAAAAAGCTACCTCTCTCATTAAAGACACCATCAGTGGGGAGTAATATCGCCAAGATGGTGACAGAGGTCATTCCTGACTTTACTTCCTCTTGCGAGAACAACTAACAACTCTTTAAGAACAAGACACTACTGAGAGAATCCTAGAATATGGAGGTGAGGTTGAAGCACCCCCCTACCCTGCATCACAGAGACAGAGACAGACTACATTACAAGTGTAAGAGAAGCAGCTACACGCTGACCCAACTGCCTCTCTCCCAGCCCAGCATAGCACCACACTGAGAGATATTCCCTGAGTCCCAGCACCTTTGATGAGAAAAGAAAACTCAAGGGGGACAACACACGCCCCTAGCATTGTGGGTCACTTTGTGGGAACTACTACTATGATCTCATGCCTTGGAAATGGCCAGGGAATCTGCAGGGCTCGACCACTAGAAATCTGACTGTGATGGAGTCAGGAGAGCAGCCAGCAACAATGAGCATATAGATCTTGACAGAACTAGTTCATACCTGTAGTGCCCACATAATATTCCCAACCAGTGGCTTTGCTTATCTGCAGAACCAGGTTGGTGGTACAATCTGATCTGAGAACATAACACAGTGCAGATCTGATTGATTCAGATTCCCAAACAGGAGTTTTGCCAGCCCTAGATCCTGGTTTGCCCATGCCCAGGCAAGAAGCTGAATCATAGCCACAAGCCCTGTGGAGAGTGTCTGACCAAAGGTCTGGCTGAAGCAGTATAGCCTGGAAGCAGTATATACCTAGAAGCAGTATAGCCCAGGGTGCTTGAGCTGAGAGGCAGGTAGGCAAAGCTGACTACCCAGAGAGTAAAGCTAGTTGCAAGTGTGAAGGGTTCCTGTGTGATGCATAGGCAGGAGGATTAATTCATAGCAAAGGTTGAGGGTATTTCCTGGCCTATCCCAATCAGATAACCTGTTTGGGAAATTGAGAATTGCCTGGAATGTTCCCTCCCTTCCCCGTACAGTTCAGGGAACTGAGAGATAGCTCTACCCACACTTCGTACATCCTAGCTCCATCTGACCAGCAAGCATGTCACTTGGAAGCTGTGTGGCCCAGTGGTCCTAAAGCTGAAAGATGGGCAGGAAGAGGCCATAGTTTGCACAACAAAGCCAGTGGAGCTGTTCAGCCAGAAAACCTGAGGCATGAGTCAGTTTGAGTTAGACAACAAAGAGCTTTACTTGCTTCTCCCCCTATACCTGGGCAAGAAAATAAATTCATAGTCTGGCTCATCCCTGAATACACCTACCAGTCTGTCTGACCAGGGAATCTAACCAGGGCACATAGGAAGCTGTATAGCCCATTCAACACCCCTGCTTACAGAGGCACTTAGACAGAGAGCACAGCTTGTGGCTTTCCACATCTGCAGAGTAAAACCAGTGCCCTCATCTGATTAGGGAATTCAGTGTGCACTCCTGCCTGAATCAGATTCTCAAAAAATGAGCCATACAAGCTCTGGGTCCCATCCTGCTACCTTGCCAGGGCAAGGAAACGAATCCAGAGCCCCAACTACTACTGAATATCATACACTTTCCCAACCATCTAGAAAGGCTGATCAGACAATTGAAAGAGCCCATCCTTTAGCCTCACTTGAGTAGGGAACCAAGCCAGCAGTTCCGTCCAACTCTTTTCAGATGATGGTCCATACGCAACCTTTGAATTTGAACAGATAACTAACCCCAAAACAGACCATAATAGCAGGCCCCACCTGCCCAAAAACATTACCAGCAGACAGGCCCCCAAACTCAAACTGTGCTGATTGGGAAAGATCCATCTCTGCAAATCTGTGAAGTCTAAAAGAGGATCCTAATTACTCAAATGCACTTTTACCAACATGAGGAATCAAGGATCATGAAAAACCAGGTAAATATGACATCACCAAATGAAACTAATAAAGCTCTAATAACTTATCTTAAGGAAAGACTTGCCAGACAAAGAATCCAGAATAATCCTCTTAAAGAAGTTTAATGAACTACAAGAATGCACAGAAGTAAATGAAATTAGGAAAATAATTTACAAATAAAACAAGATCAGCAAAGTGATAGAGACCAGCAAATAAACAAACAAACATCCCGGGGGAGGGGGGAGGGATACAATAACTGAACTAAAGAAGTCAACCTAAAATTTCAAAAACAGACTTAACGATGCAGAAGAAAGAATAAGAGACCTGGAGAATATAATAGTAGAAAGAATCTGGTCATAGGAGGAAAACAAAATGAATAAAAAAGCATGAGGAATGCCTATAAGAGTCATGGGACACAATGAAAAGAAACAATATTCACATTATAGGAAATCCAAATAGAGAAGAGAAAGAGCAAGAGGCAGAAAGTATATTTAAAGCAATCATGGCTGAAAACTTTCCAAACCGAGGGAGAGAAATGGATATCCCAACCAATGAGATCCAAAGGATTCCAAGTAGGTTGAACCTGAATAGGGCTACACCAAGACACATTTTGATTATTAAAAGTTAAAGACAAATAAAGAATTTTGAAAGCAACAAAAGAAAAGAAAAAATTTACATATAAGGGAACCCCCCCCCCCCCATAAGACTTATCAGCAAAACATTCTCAACAAAAACATTTCAGGCCAGGAGAGAATGCAATTGCATGTTCAAAATATTGAAAGAAAAAAACTGTCAGCCAAAAATTCTATGCTCAACAAAGATGTCCTTTATAAATAAAGGAGGATAAAGACTTTCTTGAACAAACAAAATCTGAGGGAGTTCATTACCACCAGACCTACCTTACAAGAAATGCTAGAAGGAATTCCTGAATGAAAATAAAAGGATGCTAACTAACTTCACAAAAACATTTTTAAAAGGGTACCTCTGGGTAGCTCAGTCCTTTAAGCATCTGCCTCTTGATTTTGGCTCAGGTCATTATCTCAGTGTTATCAAACAGAGCCTCATGTCGGGTTCTATTCTGGGTGGACAACCTGCTTAAGATTCTCTCTCTCTCCATCTGTCCCTACCCCAACCCCTCTCTTTAAAAAAAAGGTAGTTCAAACCTCAACTGTAATGGTAAATATATTGTGAAAGTTAGATCTGTAACTTGGTAACAGTGATGGACAGATTTATAATTGTAGATTGAAAGTTATAAAAATGAACATAGTAAAAATAACCATAACTACAACAATCCCCTATTAGTCACACAATATAAAAATATGTACATTATAACTCTAATAACCTGAACTATGAGGGGGAGAAGTGAACATGTAAAGTTTGGCAATTCAGTTGAAGTTAAGTTATCATCAACTTAAAACCAACTTATACCAAATAGCCAAAGAAATCCTGAAAAAGAAAAGAAAAGTGGGAGGCATCTTGATTCTGGACTTCAAGCTTTATTACAAAGCTGTAATCATCAAGACAGAATGGTACTAGCACAAAAACAGACACACAGATCAATGGAACAGAATAGAAAACCCAGAAATGGACCCATAACTATATGGATCCATATTTTTCCCACAAAGCAGGAAAGATATCCAATTGAAAAAAAAAAATACAACCTCTTCAAAAAATGGTATCAGGAAAACTGGATAGCAACATATAGAAGAATGAAACTGGACCACTAAAATAAATTCAAAATGGATCAAAGACCTAAATATGAGACAGGAAACCATCAAAATCCTAGAGAGAACACAGGCAGCAACCTGTGACCTCAGCTGTAGCAACTTCTTACTAGATACATCACTGGAAGAAAATGAAACAAAAGCAAAACTGAACTACTGGGACTTCATCTAGATAAAAAGTTTCTGCACAGCAGAAGAAACAATCCACAAAACTAAAGGGCAGCCTATGGAATGGGAGAAAATATTTGCAAATGATATATTAGATAAAGAGTTAGTATCCAAACTCTATACAGAGCTTATCAAACTCAACACCCAAAAAACAAATAACCCAGTTAGGAAATGGGCAGAAGATATGAATAGATATTTTTCCAAAGAAGACCTCCAGATGGCTAAAAGACACATGAAAAGATACTCAGCATCACTGATCATCAGGGAAATACAAATCAAAACCATGATGAGATAACACCTCATACCTGTCAGAACAGATAAAATTAGCGATACAGGAATGAGGATGAGGATATGAAGAAAGTAGAACTCTTTTGAACTGTTGGTTGGGAATGCAAACTGGTGTACTCATTCTGGAAAACAGTATGGAGGTTCCTCAAAAAGTTAAAAATAGAATTATCCTATCACCCACCAATTGCACAACACACACACACACACACACACACACACACACACACACAGGAACATTACTCAGCCATCAGAAAGAATGATATCTTGCCATTTGCAGTGATGTGAATGGAACTAGAGTGTATTATGTTAAGCAGAATAAGTTAGTCAAAGAAAGATGAATACCATAAGATTTTATTAAGAAACAAAACAGCTGAACACATGGGAAGGCATGGGGACCAGAAGAGAAAAGGGGGAGGCAAACCATAAGAGACTCTTAACAACAGAGATCAAAATGAGGATAGATAGGGAGGTGGATGGGGAATGGGTTAAATTGGTGATGGGTATTAAGGAGGGCACTAGTCCTGAAACCAATATCACACTTTACATTAACTAACTAGAACTTAAATAAAAATTTAGAAGAAAAAAAATAGGAGATTATAATTTTAAGATTTTTATATAAGCCTCGTAATAACTATAAGAGAAAAACCATAAAAATTAGACAACACAATAAAGGAGTGAAAGCATAGTGATACCCAAAAACATCAAAACACAAAAAAAAGGTAGTAAGAAGTAAGAAACAATAAATCCACAAAACAAAATAGCTAATAAAATGGCAGTAGTAAATCCTTAGGTACTTTAAATCTAAACTGAATACTACAATCAAAAGACAGAATGGTTGAATGGATTAAAAAAACCCAAGATCTAATGATATGTTCTCCAAAGAGACCTGCCTTAAACTTCAAGACACACACAGACTGAGAGTAAAGGGATGGAAAAGTAATTTCAAATGAATGGTAACAAAAAGAGAAAAGGGGATGGGTAGTCATAGTCATCAGACAATATAGGCTTTAAACAAAAAAGTGGCAAAAAGAGACAAAGAAGATCATTACATAATGATAAAGAGGTCAATCCATCACGAAGATACAATAATTGTAAATATTTATGTGTCCAACATTGGAGCACCTAAGTATATAAAGCAAAACCAAACAGAACTAAAAGGAGAAATAAACAGTAATACAGTAATAGTTAAGGACCTTAACCCACTCTCAACAAAAGATCATCCAGATGGAGAGTCAATAAGGAAAGAGGATTTGAACAACAGTGTAGATCAAAGGGACCTCACAGACACATAGAGAACATTCTATCTAACAGGACCAGAATACACATTCCTCTCAAGTGCACCTGGAACATCTTCTAAGATAGACTGTATATTAGTCCACAAAACAAGTTTTAGCAAATTAGGAAAGATTAAAACCATACCATGTATCTTCTCTGACCACAATAACATAAAATTAAAAATCAGTGACAAAAGGAACACTGAAAAATTCACAAACATGGAAATGAAACAATATTCTCCTAAACCACCAGTGGAACAAAAAAGAAATTAAGAGGAAATAAATAGTTTCTTGAAACAAATGAAAATAGAAACACAATATACCAAAATTATAGAATAGAGCAAAAGCAATTCTAAGAGGGAAATTCATAGCAATGAACACCTACATTAAGAAAAAAGAAAGATCTATAAACAACCTAGCTCTACACCAGAGGAAACTAGACAAAAAAGAACAAACTGAGCCCAAAGTTGGCAGAAGAAACGAAATAAGACTTAGAACAGAAATAAATGGAATAGAAAACACAAAATCAATAGGGAAGATTAACAAAACTAAGAGTTGGTTATTTGGAAATATAAACAAAATTAACAAGCTCTTAGTTAGACTAACCAAAAGAAAAAGAGAGGGGCACCTGGGTGGCTCAATGGGCTAAGCCTCTGCCTTCAGCTCAGGTCATGATATTGGGGTCCTGAGATAGAACCCTGCATCAGGCTCTCTGCTCAGCAGGGTGCCTGCTTCCCCTCTCTCTGCCTGCCTCTCCGCCTACTTGTGATGTGTGTGTGTGTGTGTGTGTGTGTCAAATAAATAAATAAATCTTTAAAAAAAGAAAGAAAGAAAAAGAGAGAGGACCCAGATAAAAAAAATCTCCTAAGAGAGAAAAGGAGATAATACAATTGATCCCACAGAAATAAAGGATCATAAGAGGCTGCTATGAACAACTACAGACCAACAAACTAGACAACCTAGAAGAAATGTTAAAATCCTTCAAAACATACAACTTATCAAGACCAACTCAGGAAAAAAATTAAAAATCTGAATAGACCAATTGCTAGTAAGGATATTGAATTGGTAATCAAATTCCTCCCAATGGCAAAAATCCCAGGACTAGATGGCTTCACTGGTGAATTTTACCAAATATTTAAAAAAGAATTAAAAACAATTCTTCTCAAACTCTTCCAAATACCCAAGGAGGAGGGAACACTCTCAAACTTATTTTAAGAAGCCAGCATTATCCTAATGTCAAAACCAGAAAAGGATGTTGTTAGAAAACTACAAATCCATATCCCTAATGAATATTGATGCAAAAATTCTCAATAAATACTAGCAAACAAATTCAGCATCACATAAAGGATCATTCAGCATGATCAAGTGGGATTTATCTCTGGGATGCAAGAATGGTTGAAATCAATCAATGTGATACATCATGTTAATAGAGTGAAAGAAAAGAATCCCTCATATGATAATCTTAATAAATGAAGAAAACGCATTTGACAAAAAACAATGTCCATTTGTGATAAAAACTCTTTTTTTTTAACCTATTAAGCAGAGAAGGAACATATTTCAATGTAATAAAAGTCATATAAAATAATCCCCCAGCTAACATCATACTCAATGGTAAAATGTTGAAAGCTTCTCCTCTAAGATCAGAAACAGGGGTGCCTATCTGCCTTAGTTGGAAGAACATGTGACTCTTGACCTGGGGGCTGTAAGCTCAAGCCCCAAATTGAGTAAAGAAATTATTTAAATAAAACATTTAAAAAATGTTTTTTTTAAATGATCAGAAACAAGGATGCCCATTCTTGTGACTCCTATTCAATATAGTACTGGAAGTCCTACTTAGGTCAATCAGACAAGAAAAACAAATAAAAGATATCAAAATTGGAAAGAAGAAGTAAAATTATTTCTATTTCCTTTTATATATATAGAATTATATATAGAAATTATATAGAAATTTCTCTCTATATAGAAATTTCTAAAGAACCAACCAAAAGACTATTAAATCTAATTAATGAATTCAGTACAATTGTAGGATACAAAGTTAATGTACAAAAATGTCTATACAATAACAATGAATTTTCTGGGGAAAAAAAGAGAAATCAATCCCATTTGCAATAGCGTCAATAAACAAAACAAAACAATAAAATATTTAAGAATAAATGCAACAAAGAAGGTGAAAAATCACTACTCTGAAACAAAAAATTGATGAAAAAGTCAAAGAATGTACAAATAGAGGCACATGGGTGGTTCAGTTGGTTGAGTGTCTGACTTCAGCTCAGGTCATAATCTCTCGGTCCTCAGATTGGGCCCTGTGCTGGACTCCATGCTCGGTCGAGAGTCTGCTTCTTTCTCTCTCTGTCTGCCCCTTGCTCCACTCATGTGCTCTCTCTCTCTCAAATAAATAAAATCTTTAAAAATTATTTTAGGATCTATAAAGAACTCCTCAAACTCAACACACACAAAACAGACAATCAGAAAATGGGCAGAGGATATGAACAGACACTGCTCCAATGAAGACATACAAATGGCTATCAGACACATGAAAAAATGTTCATCATCACTAGCTGTCAGGGAGATTCTAATTAAAACCACATTGAGATACCACCTTACACCAATGAGAATGGCCAAAATTAACAAGACAGGAAACAACATGTGTTGGAGGGGATGTGGAGAAAGGGGAACCCTCTTACACTGTTGGTGGGAATACAAGTTGGTGCAGCCACTTTGGAAAACAGTGTGGAGATTCCTCAAGAAATTAAAAATAGAGCTTCCTAGGGGGAGACAAGATGGCGGGGAAGTAGGAGGAGGCGCCCTTTCAACCTGTACCCTAAAGTGAGCTGATTACCTTCCAAAGAACTCTGATCACCCATGAAATCAGCCTGAGATCAGAATTATACACGTCTGGATCTCTCCTGGAGCAGAAGACGCCAGTGGGCAGGGAAAGCGGAGTGGGAAAGTCGGAATGATATCAGAAGATAAACAAAAGGGGGAGGGAGCCACCAGAGGCGACCCATTGGAAAGGAATATCCCGATAGGAGAGTGCCCTGCGCCTGGGGACCAGCATTAACTCGGGAGTCTGGTAGAAAGCACTCAAAAAGAGCAAAGGATCACCTGGGGGGAAATTACGGGAATCGGGGTGTTAGGGTCGGGGCTTAAGTCCCCAGACCCAGGACAGCCACCCCTGGCACAGAGCCAGAAAAGAGTGTGGCAGAGAAACCAGGTCTTGGTCCCTGAATCACCAGCGCGCCTGAGAGTGCATGGTGCCTGGCTCCCGTGAGGGGCTGGGAGCCTCGCCAGCCAACGGAAGCACAGCCTTTTCGCAGTCCCCACGCGAGTGCCCTGCTGTGCCATCAGAGTCCGAGGCAGGCCCCGCGCCCTCCCCTGAGAGAGGTGCACACAAATGCCAGCCGGGTGCTCTCGGACTGGAAAGACCAGGCACTCCCAGCCCGGGCCAGCGGGAAAATTTCAGTGTGTGATCGCCCCCCTGGAACTTCTCTGGCAGTCTGGAGCTGCCCAGACAGCCCACGCTGCCGTGGTTTGGGGTACAAGCAAAAAATCCTGAGTCCCCAGGGACCGCGACTGGGAACCTGCTCTGCCAGCGGCCAAGGGGGGATTTATTGGGGCTCTGCAGCCAGACTGAGGCTTCTCTCTGAGAGGGAGGTCAGGGTGCAGTCTGCTTTCCTCTAAACCTACAAAAACCATCAAAAGCGGTCAAGGCGAGAGAGAAAAACAAAAGTGAACAAATATAAAAACCTCCAGAGAACAAAAGCCTGAAAAAAAACAGTTTCCTCAGAGCCCACCCCCTTGAGGGGGGCGGGAGGCCTTAACTGAGAGAACTTCATTGACTGAAAACCCATGTGACAGGCCCCGCCCCCAGAAAACCAACGAGGAAAGGGGAAAAAAAAAAAAAAAGACGACAGGAGAACAACCACCACTACTTCATAGGACAATTTTTATTATTAATTCGATCCTACTATTCTGGCCCATTTTTTTATATAGTTAATTTTTTATTATTATATAGATAATTTCTTAACCTATTTACCATCATAGTGAGATGTCCAGTACATCAAATTCCATAATAACCTTCTAACCTGAACTTTTTGATACATACACCTGTGTTTTCCTTTTGCATTTCTATTTTTTAAATTTATTTTTTTTTTAATTTTAGTTTAGTTTAGTCCAGTTTATTCCTTTTTTTAATTTTTATTTTCTAATATTCATATAGAGTTAAACTTCAAGGTAATCCCCTTTCCCCAATCATTGCCACCCCTATAGGTAAACCAATTCCTAATCCCCCCTTATCTTAGGAAAGTTGAGTTCTTTAACAAAGATACCAAGATACATCCAGGAAGAATCAAAACAACCTTCCTCACTCACACTGAGAATTTACAACCACTCTTCCATCTTTTTCTTCCACCAGTATTTCTGTGTTTTTGTGTTTGTCTTGATAGTATATAAATCTTACACTCAAAAAAAAAATCTTACACTCGGGGTTCTTTTTGATGAGGTTCTTCCTTTAAAAAAATATATATATATATTTGCATATATATATATACATACATATATATATACGTATATGTATGTATATACATACATACATACATATATATACATACATATATGTATATGTACATATATGTATGTATATATATGCAAATATATATATTTTTATATATATATTATATATATATATTTTTTCTCTTGTCATATACTTTTATCAGTCTTTTTGTTTGTCTGTGTCTGTTTGTATACTTCATAAATCTTACCTTGGGGCCCATTTAGGCTAAACCTTCTCTTTTATCTCACCTTTCTTTCCTGTCTCTCTCCGTCCCTTTTTTCTTTTCCTTTTCTTTTTCCTCTCATTTGGGTGGGGAACCCTGATTGCTCAGATGCATTCCAGGGTGCACCTTGACTGCACCACAGTTGATACACCCAGCTACACCCGTTCAGCCATCTCTCACCAAAATGACTAGGAGGAGGAATGCCCAACAGAAGAAATATACAGAGGATGGACCTTCTGCAACAGAGCTAACGGCTATCAACATAGACAATATGTCGGAAAGAGAATTCAGGCTAACAATTATCCAAGCAATAGCTAGGTTGGAGAAAGCCATGGGTGACCAAACAGAATTGATTAGGGCCGAACTGAAAATGACCAGAGGTCATGTTTTCAATATTAGGGAAGAGCTGAAAGCTACCAGGGATGAGCTTCACAATGCTCTCAATGAGTTCCAATCTAATCTAAATTCTCTCAACTCTAGAGTAACTGAGACAGAAGATAAAATTGGTGATCTGGAGGACAAACAGATAGAGAGAAAGGATTAGGAGGAAGCCTGGAACAAACAGCTTATATAGAGTTAAACTCTATATATAGAGCCACGAAAACAGAATCAGGGAAATAAATGATGCCATGAAACGTTCCAACGTCAGAATTATTGGAATCCCTGAAGGGGAGGAGAAAGAAAGAAGTCTAGAAGATATAGTGGAACAAGTTCTTCGTGAAAATTTTCCAAATCTCGTGAATGGAACCAGCTTTCATGTTCTAGAGGCCGAAAGGTTTCCCCCCAAGATTACAGATTCTCGAAAGTCCTCGAGACACCTAATAGTAAGAATGAAGAATTATTATTGTAGGCAGAACCTCTTGAAAGCAGCTATGACAAAGAAGATCCTTACGTACAGAGGAAAGCCCATCAGAATAACGTCAGACCTGTCCACAGAGACCTGGCAAGCCAGAAAGGGCTGGCAAGATATATTCAGGGCACTGAATGAAAAGAACATGCAGCCAAGAATACTTTATCCAGCAAGATTGACATTCAAAATGGATGGAGAGATAAAGAGTTTCCAGGACCGGCATGGCTGAAAAGACTATGCAACCACCAAGCCAATACTGCAGGAAATATTAAGGGGGCTTCTTTAAAGGAGGAAAAAGCCCAAGAATAGCATTGAACAGAAATATAGAGGCAATATACAGAAAGAAAGACTTCAAAGGTAACACGATGTCAATAAAAACATATCTATCAATAATCACTCTCAATGTGAATGGCCTAAATGCGCCCATAAAACGGCACAGGGTTGCAGACTGGATAAAACGACAGGACCCATCCATAGGTTGTCTACAAGAGACCCATTTTGAACCTAAAGATACACCCAGACTGAAAGTGAAGGGATAGAGAAGCATCTTTCATGCCAATGGGCCTCAAAAGAAGGCTGGGGTAGCGATTCTCATATCAGACAAATTAGATTTTAAACTAAAGACTGTAGTCAGAGATACAGAAGGACACTACATCATTCTTAAAGGGACTATCCACCAAGATGATCTAACAATTGTAAATATCTATGCCACCAATATGGGAGCAGCCAATTACATAAGAAAACTGTTAATCAAGATAAAGAGTCATATTGATATGAATACACTAATTGTTGGAGATCTTAACATGCCTCTCTCAGAAATAGACAGATCATCAAAGCAGAAAATCAATAAAGAAACAAGAGCATTGAATGACACATTGGACCAGATGGACCTCATAGATATGTACAGAACATTTCACCCTAAAACAACAGAATACTCATTCTTCTCAAGTGCACATGGAACCTTCTCAAGAATAGACCACATACTGCGTCACAAATCAGGACTCAACCAATAACAAAAGACTGAGACTATTCCCTGCACATTCTCAGATCACAATGCTTTGAAACTGGAGCTCAATCACAAGGAAAAGTTCAGAAGGAACTCAAACACCTGGAAGCTAAAGACCACCTTGCTTAAGAATGCTTGGATCAGGGCGCCTGGGTGGCTCAGTGGGTTAAAGCCTCTGCCTTCAGCTCAGGTCATGATCTCAGGGTCCTGGGATCGAGGCCCACATCGGCCTCTCTGCTCAGCAGGGAGCCTGCTTCCTCATCTCTCTGCCTGCGTCTCTCCCTACTTGTGATCTCTGTCTGTCAAATAAATAAATAAAAATCTTAAAAAAAAAAAAAAAAAGAATGCTTGGATCAACCAGGAGATCAAGGAAGAACTGAAACAATTCATGGAAACCAATGAGAATGAAGACACATCGATCCAAAACCTATGGGATACAGCAAAGGTGGTCCTAAGGGGGTAATACATAGCCATCCAAGCCTCCCTCAAAAAAATTGAAAAATCCAGAACACACCAGCTGTCTCTACACCTTAAAGAACTGGAGAATCAACAACAAATCAAACCAACTCCACACATAAGAAAGGAAATGATCAAGATTAGAGCTGAGATTGATGAGGTAGAAACCAGAGATACAGTAGAACGTATCAATGAAACTAGAAGCTGGTTTTTTGAAAGAATCAATAAGATTGATAAACCATTAGCAACACTAATCCAAAAGAAAAGAGAGAAAGCTCAAATACATAAAATTATGAATGAAAAGGGAGAGATCACAACTAACACCAAGGAAGTAGAAACAATCATCAGAAGTTATTATCAACAGTTATATGCCAATAAGCTAAGCAACCTAGATGAAATGGATGCATTCCTGGAAAACTATAAACTCCCAAAATTGAATCAGGAAGAAATTGACAACCTGAATAAACCAATATCTCGTAACGAGATTGAAGCGGTGAACAAAAACCTCCCAAAAAACAAGAGCCCAGGACATGATGGATTCCCTGGGGAATTCTACCAAACTTTCAAAGAAGAAATAACACCTATTCTCCTGAAGCTGTTTCAAATAATTGAAGCAGAAGGAAAACTTCCTGACTCTTTCTATGAAGCCAGCATTACCCTGATCCCCAAACCAGGCAAAGACCCTACCAAAAAGGAGAATTTCAGGCCAATATCACTGATGAATATGGATGCTAAGATTCTCAACAAGATTCTAGCAAACAGGATCCAACAGCACATTAAAAAGATTATCTACCATGACCAGGTGGGATTCATCCCTGGGCTACAAGGATGGTTCAACATTCACAAATCAATCAATGTGATAGAACAAATTAATAAAAGAAGAGAGAAGAACCACATGGTCCTCTCAACTGATGCAGAAAAAGCATTTGACAAAATCCAGCATCCATTCCTGATTAAAACACTTCAAAGTATAGGGACAGAGGGAACATTCCTGAACTTCATCAAATCTATCTATGAAAGACCCACAGCAAATATCATCCTCAATGGGAAAGAGCTTGCGTCCTTCCCATTGAGATCAGGAGCACAACAAGGATGCCCACTCTCACCACTCTTGTTCAACATAGTATTAGAAGTCCTAGCAACAGCAATCAGACAACAAAGAGAAATAAAAGTTATCCAAATTGGTAATAAAGAAGTCAAACTCTCTCTCTTTGTAGATGACATGATTCTTTATATGGAAAACCCAAAAGACTCCACCCCCAAACTACTAGAACTCATACAACAATTCAGCAACGTGGCAGGATACAAAGTCAATGTACAGAAATCAGTGGCTTTCTTATACACTAATAACGAAAATACAGACAGGGAAATTAGAGAATCGATTCCATTTACTATAGCACCAAGAACCATAAGATACCTGGGAATAAACCTAACCAAAGAGGTAAAGGATCTGTACTCGAGGAACTACAGAACACTCATGAAATTGAAGAAGACACAAAAAGATGGAAGACCATTCCATGCTCTTGGATCAGAAGAATAAACATTGTTAAAATGTCTATACTGCCTAGAGCAATATATACTTTTAATGCAATTCTGATCAAAATTCCACTGGTATTCTTCAAAGAGCTGGAGCAAATAATCCTAAAATTTGTATGGAATCAGAAGAGACCCCAAATCGCTAAGGAAATGTTGAAAAACAAAAATAAAACGGGGGGCATCACGTTACCTGATTTCAAACTTTACTACAATGCTGTGATCACCAAGACAGCATGGTACTGGCATAAAAACAGACACACAGACCAGTGGAACAGAGTAGAGAGCCCAGATATGGACCCTCTACGGGCAAATAATCTTCAACAAAACAGGAAAAAATATACAGTGGAAAAAAGACAGTCTCTTCAATAAATGGTGCTGGGAAAACTGGGCAGCTATATGTAGAAGAATGAAACTTGACCATTCTCTTACACCGTACACAAAGATAAACTCAAAATGGATTAAAAAAAACCTCAACGTGAGACAGGAATCCATCAGAATCCTAGAGGAGAACATAGGCAGTAATCTCTTCGATATCAGCCACAGCAACTTCTTTCAAGATATGTCTCCAAAGGCAAAGGAAACAAAAGCGAAAATGAACTTTTGGGACTTCATCAAAATCAAAAGCTTCTGCACAGCAAAGGAAACAGTCAAGAAAACAAAGAGGCAACCCACGGGATGGGAGAAGATATTTGTAAATGACAGTACAGACAAAAGGTTGCTATCCAGGATCTATAATGAACTCCTCAAACTCAACACACACAAAATAGACAATCATATCAAAAAGTGGGCAGAAGATGTGGACAGACACTTCTCCAATCAAGACATACAAATGGCTATCAGACACATGAAAAAATGTTCATCATCATTAGCCCTCAGGGAGATTCAAATTAAAACTACATTGAGATATCACCTTACACCAGTTAGAATGGCCAAAATTAGCAAGACAGGAAACAACATGTGTTGGAGAAGATGTGGAGAAAGGGGAACCCTCTTACACTGTTGGTGGGAATGCAAGTTGATGCAGCCTCTTTGGAGAACAGTGTGGAGATTCCTCAAGAAATTAAAAATAGAACTTCTCTATGATCCTGCCATTGCACTACTGGGTATTTACCCCTAAAGATACAGATGTAGTGAAAAAAAGGGCCATCTGTACCCCAATGTTTATAGCAGCAATGATCACGGTCGCCAACGGACGAATGGATAAGGAAGATGTGGCCCATATACATTATGGAGTATTATGCCTCCATCAGAAAGGATGAATACCCAACTTTTGTAGCAACATGGATGGGACTGGAAGAGATTATGCTGAGTGAAATAAGTCAAGCAGAGAGAGTCAATTATCATATGGCTTCACTTATTTGTGGAGCATAACAAATAGCATGGAGGACATGGGGAGTTAGAGAGAAGGGAGTTGAGGGAAATTGGAAGGGGAGGTGAACCATGAGAGACTGTGGACTCTGAAAAACAATCTGAGGGTTTTGAAGGGGCAGGGGCTGGGAAGTCGGGGTACCAGGTGGTGGATATTATAGAGGGCAGGGATTGCATGGAGCACTGGGTGTGGTGCAAAAACAATGAATACTGTTATGCTGAAAATAAAAAATAAATTAAAAAAAAATTCTCTACAGTATAAATGCAACATTCTCAAAAGGCTAAAAAAAAAAAAAAAAAAAATAGAGCTTCCTTATGACCCTGCCATTGCACTACTGGGTATTTACCTCAAAGATACAGATGTAGTGAAAAGAAGGGCCATCTGTACCCCAATGTTTATAGCAGCAATGGCCACGGTCGCCAAACTGTGGAAAGAACCAAGATGCCCTTCAACGGACGAATGGATAAGGAAGATGTGGTCCATATACACTATGGAGTATTATGCCTTCATCAGAAAGGATGAATACCCAACTTTTGTAGCAACATGGATGGGACTGGAAGAGATTATGCTGAGTGAAATAAGTCAAGCAGAGAGAGTCAATTATCATATGGTTTCACTTATTTGTGGAGCATCACAAATAGCATGGAGGTCAAGAGGAGTTAGAGAGGAGAAGGAAAATTGGAAGAGGAGGTGAACCATGAGAGACTATGGACTCTGAAAAACTATCTGAGGATTTTGAAGGGGCAGGGGATGGGAGGTTGGGGGAACCAGGTGGTGGGTATTGGAGAGGGCACAGATTGCATGGAGCACTGGGTGTGGTGCAAAAACAATGAATACTGTTACGCTGAAAATATATTTTAAAAAGATTAAAATATACATATATTTTTTAATCTTTAAAAAAAAATATATATATACATATATATATATATATAAAATAGAAAAACAAAACAAAACAAAAAATTATTTTAGGGGCACCTGGGTGGCTCAGTGGGTTCACTGACTTCAGCTCAGGTCATGACCCCAGGATCCTGGGATTGAGCCCTGCATTGGACTTTCTGCTCAGCAGGGAGACTGCTTACCCCCCACCCCTGCCTGCCTCTCTGCCTACTTGTGATCTCTGTCAGTCAAATAAATAAATAAAATCTTTAAAAAAAAAATAAAAAATAAGTTTTAAAAAGAAGACACAATTTAGAAAGTTATCCCACATTCATGGATTAGAAGAAGTAATATTGTTACAATATCCATACCACCAAAAGCTACTTATAGAACTAATACAATCCCTATCAAGATTCCATTAGGATTTTTATTGAAGTCAAAAAAAATGTATATGGAACCACAAAAGACTTTGAACAGCTAAAGAAATCCTGACAAAGAACAAAGCAGGAAGCATTACAATTCCTGATTTCAAGCCATACTATAAAGCTATGGTTATCAAAACAGGATGGTACTGGCATTAAAAACAGACAAATAAACCAAAAGAACAGAATTGAAAACCCAGAAATAAACCCAAAGCATATACAATCAACTAATATTTAACAAGGGGGCCAAGAATACTCAATGGAGAATAGGCAGTCTCTCTAATAAATGATGGTGAGTTAATCGGATATTCACATGTAAAAGAATGAAACTGATTATCTTACACTATTCACAAAAAGTAACTAGTGGTGGATTAAAGACTTAAATATAATTCCTGAAACCATGAAACTCATAAAAGAAAACAAAAGAAAAAATCTCCTTGACATGGCCCTTGGAAATGACTTTTTGGATGTGACATCTAAAACACAAGAAACAAAAAATAAACAAGTGGGATTAAATCAAACTAAAAACTTATTTACAGCAAAAGAGACCATAAACAAAGTGAAAAGAACATACAGAATAAAAAAAAAATCTGTAAACCATATATCTGATAAGGGACTAATATCCAAAATGTATAAAGAACTGATGGAACTCAATAGCAAAAAATAGCCAAATTAAAAAATGGACACATGATCTGAACAGACATTTCTCCAAAGAATATATACCAAAGGCCAACAGGTATGTGAAAAAATGCTGAACATCACTAGTCATTATGGAAACACAAACAAAAACCCCAATGAGATATCACCTCACACCTGTTAGAATGGCCATCAACCAAAAGATAAGAGGTATGATAAGAGGCATGAATGTGGGAAAAAAGGGAAACTTTGCACACTGCTGATGGGATTGTAACTTGGTACAGCCCCTAGGGGGGAAAAAAAAACCAGTATGGAGGATCCTCAAAAATTTAAATTTAGTGACCTAGCAATTCCACTTCTGGGAATATATCCAAAGGAAATAAAAATACTAACAAAAAGATATTTGCACTGCCACTTTTAAAGCACCACTATTTAAAATAGTCAAGACATGGAAACTATCAAAGTATCCATCAATAGATAAATGGATAAAGAAGTTGTGTGTGTGTATATTATTATTCAGCCATTAAAAATGAGGAACTTCGGGGGAGGAGTCAAGATGGCGGAGAAGCAGCAAGCTGAGACTGCTTCAGCTAGCCGGAGATCAGCTAGATAGCTTATCTAAAGATTGCAAACACCTGAAAATCCATTGGCAGATCGAAGAGAAGAAGAACAGCAATTCTGGAAACAGAAAAACAACCACTTTCTGAAAGGTAGGACCGGCGGAGAAGTGAATCCAAAGCGACGGGAAGATAGACCCCGGGGGGAGGGGCCGGCTCCCGGCAAGCGGCGGAGCAACGGCGCACAAAATCAGGACTTTTAAAAGTCTGTTCCGCTGAGGGACATCGCTCCAGAGGCTAAACCGGGGCGAAGCCCACGCGGGTTCAGCGTGGCCTCAGGTCCCGCAGGGTCACAGAAGGAGCAGGGGTGTCTGAGTGTCGCAGACCTTGCGGGTATTGGAACGGGAAAGCCGGCTACAGAGACAGAGCCGACAGTAAGCTCACAGCTCGGTGTTACCTTGAACTGGTCGCAGGCTCGGAGAGCTCGGAGCGAGGCCGGAGGTCAGGCAGACGGGAGTAACTGGGCGCTGTTCTCTGAGGGCGCTCTGAGGAGTGCGGCCCTGGGCTCTCGGCTCCTCCGGGCCGGAGACCAGGAGGCCGCCATTTGTATTCCCGTCCTCCGGAACTCTACGGAAAGCGCTCAGGGAACAAAAGCTCCTGAAAGCAAACCCGAGCGGATTACTCACCCCGGCCCCGGGTAAGGGCGGTGTAATTCCGCCTGGGGCAAAGACACTTGAGAATCACTACAACAGGCCCCTCCCCCAGAAGATCAACAAGAAATCCAGCCGAGACCAAGTTCTCCTACCAAGGAGTGCGGTTTCAATACCAAGGAGAGCAGCAGAATTCCAGAGGAGGAGAAAGCCAAGCACGGAACTCATGGCTTTTTCCCTGTGATTTTTTTTTAGTCTTGCAGTTAATTTAATTTTTTTCTTTTTCATTTTTTTTTTTTTTTTCTCGCCTTCGGGTAAAATTTTTTTTTTTTTTTAACTGTTACCTTTTTCTTTTTTAACGATTTTTTACTAGTTTATCTAATATATATATTTTTTCTTTTTTACATTTTTCTTAGGTGTTTTCATTTTTTTTTTTTAATTCTTTTCTTTTCTTTTTTCTTTTTTTTTTTTTCTTTTTTCTGTTTTTTTCTTTCTTCCTTTTTGAACCTCTTTTTATCCCCTTTCTCCCCCCTCACGATTTTGGATCTCTTCTAATTTGGTTAAAGCATTTTTTCCTGGGGTTGTTGCCACCCTTTTAGTATTTTACTTGCCCCTTCATATACTCTTATCTGGACAAAATGACAAGACGGAAAAATTCAACACAAAAAAAAGAACAAGAGGCAGTACCGAAGGCTAGGGACCTAATCAATACAGACATTGGTAATATGTCAGATCTAGAGTTCAGAATGACAATTCTCAAGGTTCTAGCCGGGCTCGAAAAAGGCATGGAAGATATTAGAGAAACCCTCTCGAGAGATATAAAAGCCCTTTCTGGAGAAATAAAAGAACTAAAATCTAACCAAGTTGAAATAAAAAAAGCTATTAATGAAGTGCAATCAAAAATGGAGGCTCTCACTGCTAGGATAAATGAGGCAGAAGAAAGAATTAGTGATATAGAAGACCAAATGACAGAGAATAAAGAAGCTGAGCAAAAGAGGGACAAACAGCTACTGGACCACGAGGGGAGAATTCGAGAGATAAGTGACACCATAAGACGAAACAACATTAGAATAATTGGGATTCCAGAAGAAGAAGAAAGAGAGAGGGGAGCAGAAGGTATACTGGAGAGAATTATTGGGGAGAATTTCCCCAATATGGCAAAGGGAACGAGCATCAAAATTCAGGAGGTTCAGAGAACGCCCCTCAAAATCAATAGGAATAGGCCCACACCCCGTCACCTAATAGTAAAATTTCCAAGTCTCAGTGACAAAGAGAAAATCCTGAAAGCAGCCCGGGAAAAGAAGTCTGTAACATACAATGGTAAAAATATTAGATTGGCAGCTGACTTATCCACAGAGACCTGGCAGGCCAGAAAGAGCTGGCATGATATTTTCAGAGCACTAAACGAGAAAAACATGCAGCCAAGAATACTATATCCAGCTAGGCTATCATTGAAAATAGAAGGAGAGATTAAAAGCTTCCAGGACAAACAAAAACTGAAAGAATTTGCAAATACCAAACCAGCTCTACAGGAAATATTGAAAGGGGTCCTCTAAGCAAAGAGAGAGCCTACAAGTGGTAGATCAGAAAGGAACAGAGACCATATACAGTAACAGTCAACTTACAGGCATTACAATGGCACTAAATTCATATCTCTCAATAGTTACCCTGAATGTTAATGGGCTAAATGCCCCTGTCAAAAGACACAGGCTATCAGAATGGATAAAAAAACAAAACCCATCTATATGTTGCCTCCAAGAAACTCATTTTAAGCCCGAAGACACCTCCAGATTTAAAGTGAGGGGGTGGAAAAGAATTTACCATGCTAATGGACATCAGAAGAAAGCAGGAGTGGCAATCCTTATAACAGATCAATTAGATTTTAAGCCAAAGACTATAATAAGAGATGAGGAAGGACACTATATCATACTCAAAGGGTCTGTCCAACAAGAAGATTTAACAATTTTAAATATCTATGCCCCCAACGTGGGAGCAGCCAACTATATAAACCAACTAATAACAAAATCAAAGAAACACATCAACAATAATACAATAATAGTAGGGGACTTTAACACTCCCCTCACTGAAATGGACAGATCATCCAAGCAAAAGATCAGCAAGGAAATAAAGGCCTTAAACGACACACTGGATCAGATGGACATCACAGATATATTCAGAATATTTCATCCCAAAGCAACAGAATACACATTCTTCTCTAGTGCACATGGAACATTCTCCAGAATAGATCACATCCTCGGTCCTAAATCAGGACTCAACCGGTATCAAAAGATTGGGATCATTCCCTGCATATTTTCAGACCACAATGCTCTAAAGCTAGAACTCAACCACAAAAGGAAGTTTGGAAAGAACCCAAATACATGGAGACTAAACAGCATCCTTCTAAAGAATGAATGGGTCAACCGGGAAATTAAAGAAGAATTGAAAAAAATCATGGAAACAAATGATAATGAAAATACAACGGTTCAAAATCTGTGGGACACAACAAAGGCAGTCCTGAGAGGAAAATATATAGCGGTACAAGCCTTTCTCAAGAAACAAGAAAGGTCTCAGGTACACAACCTAACCCTACACCTAAAGGAGCTGGAGAAAGAACAAGAAAGAAACCCTAAGCCCAGCAGGAGAAGAGAAATCATAAAGATCAGAGCAGAAATCAATGAAATAGAAACCAAAAAAACAATAGAACAAATCAACGAAACTAGGAGCTGGTTCTTTGAAAGAATTAATAAAATTGATAAACCCCTGGCCCGACTTATCAAAAAGAAAAGAGAAAGGACCCAAATAAATAAAATCATGAATGAAAGAGGAGAGATCACAACTAACACCAAAGAAATACAAACTATTATAAGAACATACTATGAGCAACTCTACGCCAATAAATTTGACAATCTGGAAGAAATGGATGCATTCCTAGAAACATATAAACTACCACAACTGAACCAGGAAGAAATAGAAAGCCTGAACAGACCCATAACCAGTAAGGAGATTGAAACAGTCATTAAAAATCTCCAAACAAACAAAAGCCCAGGGCCAGACGGCTTCCCGGGGGAATTCTACCAAACATTTAAAGAA
The DNA here is from genome assembly GCF_009829155.1 of Mustela erminea. Lineage (NCBI taxonomy): Eukaryota > Metazoa > Chordata > Mammalia > Carnivora > Mustelidae > Mustela > Mustela erminea. Next base: position 46,359,818 of record NC_045614.1, read on the forward strand.
GAACTAATTCCTATTCTCCTGAAACTGTTCCAAAAAATAGAAATGGAAGGAAAACTTCCAAACTCATTTTATGAGGCCAGCATCACCTTGATCCCAAAACCAGACAAGGATCCTATCAAAAAAGAGAGCTATAGACCAATATCCTTGATGAACACAGATGCGAAAATACTCAACAAAATACTAGCCAATAGGATTCAACAGTACATTAAAAGGATTATTCACCACGACCAAGTGGGATTTATTCCAGGGCTGCAAGGTTGGTTCAACATCCACAAATCAGTCAATGTGATACAACACATCAATAAAAGAAAGAACAAGAACCATATGATACTCTCAATAGATGCTGAAAAAGCATTTGACAAAGTACAGCATCCCTTCCTGATCAAAACTCTTCAAAGTGTAGGGATAGAGGGCACATACCTCAATATCATCAAAGCCATCTATGAAAAACCCACCGCAAATATCATTCTCAATGGAGAAAAACTGAAAGCTTTTCCGCTAAGGTCAGGAACACGGCAGGGATGTCCATTATCACCACTGCTATTCAACATAGTACTAGAGGTCCTAGCCTCAGCAATCAGACAACAAAAGGAAATTAAAGGCATCCAAATCGGCAAAGAAGAAGTCAAATTATCACTCTTCGCAGATGATATGATACTATATGTGGAAAACCCAAAAGACTCCACTCCAAAACTGCTAGAACTTATACAGGAATTCAGTAAAGTGTCAGGATATAAAATCAATGCACAGAAATCAGTTGCATTTCTCTACACCAACAGCAAGACAGAAGAAAGAGAAATTAAGGAGTCAATCCCATTTACAATTGCACCCAAAACCATAAGATACCTAGGAATAAACCTAACCAAAGAGACACAGAATCTATACTCAGAAAACTATAAAGTACTCATGAAAGAAATTGAGGAAGACACAAAGAAATGGAAAAATGTTCCATGCTCCTGGATTGGAAGAATAAATATTGTGAAAATGTCTATGCTACCTAAAGCAATCTACACATTTAATGCAATTCCTATCAAAGTACCATCCATCTTTTTCAAAGAAATGGAACAAATAATGCTAAAATTTATATGGAACCAGAAAAGACCTCGAATAGCCAAAGGGATATTGAAAAAGAAAGCCAACGTTGGTGGCATCACAATTCCGGACTTCAAGCTCTATTACAAAGCTGTCGTCATCAAGACAGCATGGTACTGGCACAAAAACAGACACAAAGATCAATGGAACAGAATAGAGAGCCCAGAAATAGACCCTCAACTCTATGGTCAACTAATCTTCGACAAAGCAGGAAAGAATGTCCAATGGCAAAAAGACAGCCTCTTCAATAAATGGTGCTGGGAAAATTGGACAGCCACATGCAGAAAAATGAAATTGGACCATTTCCTTACACCACACACAAAAATAGACTCAAAATGGATGAAGGACCTCAATGTGCGAAAGGAATCCATCAAAATCCTTGAGGAGAACACAGGCAGTAACCTCTTTGACCTCAACCGCAGCAACATCTTCCTAGGAACAACGCAAAAGGCAAGGGAAGCAAGGGCAAAAATGAACTATTGGGATTTCATCAAGATCAAAAGCTTTTGCACAGCAAAGGAAACAGTTAACAAAATCAAAAGACAACTGACAGAATGGGAGAAGATATTTGCAAATGACATATCAGATAAAGGACTAGTGTCCAGAATCTATAAAGAACTTAGCAAACTCAACACCCAAAGAACAAATAATCCAATCAAGAAATGGGCAGAGGACATGAACAGACATTTCTGCAAAGAAGACATCCAGATGGCCAACAGACACATGAAAAAGTGCTCCATATCACTCGGCATCAGGGAAATACAAATCAAAACCACAATGAGATATCACCTCACACCGGTCAGAATGGCTAAAATAAACAAGTCAGGAAATGACAGATGCTGGCGAGGATGCGGAGAAAGGGGAACCCTCCTACACTGTTGGTGGGAATGCAAGCTGGTGCAGCCACTCTGGAAAACAGCATGGAGGTTCCTCAAAATGTTGAAAATAGAACTGCCCTATGACCCAGCAATTGCACTATTGGGTATTTACCCTAAGGATACAAATGTAGTGATCCAAAGGGGCACATGCACCCGAATGTTTATAGCAGCAATGTCCACAATAGCCAAACTATGGAAAGAACCTAGATGTCCATCAACAGATGAATGGATCAAGAAGATGTGGTATATATACACAATGGAATACTATGCAGCCATCAAAAGAAATGAAATCTTGCCATTTGCGACAACATGGATGGAACTAGAGCGTATCATGCTTAGCGAAATAAGTCAAGCAGAGAAAGACAACTATCATATGATCTCCCTGATATGAGGAAGTGGTGATGCAACATGGGGGCTTAAGTGGGTAGGAGAAGAATAAATGAAACAAGATGGGATTGCGAGGGAGACAAACCATAAGTGACTTTTAATCTCACAAAACAAACTGAGGGTTGCTGGGGGGAGGGGGTTTGGGAGAAGGGGGTGGGATTATGGACATTGGGGAGGGTATGTGCTTTGGTGAGTGCTGTGAAGTGTGTAAACCTGGCGATTCACAGACCTGTATCCCTGGGGATAGAGTATTATGCCTCCATCAGAAAGGATGAATACCCAACTTTTGTAGCAACATGGACGGGACTGGAAGAGATTATGCTGAGTGAAATAAGTCAAGCAGAGAGAGTCAATTATCATATGGTTTCACTTATTTGTGGAGCATAACAAATAGCATGGAGGACATGGGGACTTAGAGTGGAAAAGGGAGTTGGGGGAAATTGGAAGGGGAGGTGAACCATGAGAGACTATGGACTCTGAAAAACAATCTGAGGGTTTTGAAGGGACGGGGGGTGGGAGGTTGGGGTACCAGGTGGTGGGTATTATAGAGGGCACGGATTGCATGGAGCACGGGGTGTGGTGCAAAAATAATGAATACTGTTATGCTGGAAATAAAAAAAATAAAATAAAAAAAAATAATAATAAAAATAAAAATAAAAAAAAAAAAATGAGGAACTTCAACTTGCAACAACATGGATGACCTTGAAGGCATTATACTAATTATAGTAAGTCAGACAAAGAAAGACAACCACTGCATGATCTTACTTATATGTGGAATCTAAAAACCAAACCAAAACAAACAACAAAAAACAGAAAAAAGAGATCAGATTTGTGGTTACCAGAGGCAGGGTGGCGGTGATGAGGAAAAATTGGAAGAAGATGATAGACTTACTGGAAAGCAGTATTTTAAATATTCACTTTATTTCAATACTTCATTGGTGGATTGCATATCTTATAAAGCCATCTCTTTCTACTTGATATACTTGGTTAGCCATCTTTTATTTTTTATTACTAAATAAAAAACTAGATGAAAAACAATTTCTAAGTTATTTCCCTTTTCCTTCAGAGTTTCAAAGTATTTTGGTTGTGAATACTAATAAAATGATTTTTTTTTTCACTTTCCTAGATTCTGGTCATCTGTCTACTAACCAACTCATTAAGAATTCAACTCAACAAAAAAGTTCTTGGAGATAGAACATTAATGTGTCAGTACAGAGAAAACAATATAAAATTACTTTTGCTGATCACAGTCTGAGAAATGTCTAGAGACAGCAAGATGTTTTAAAGACGCTCTCACGTCCCTCCTGACCCTAATGACGATTCAGGACACAAAACTCAGGATTTCAGCTCCCTTCACTAACACTTAATGATAAAAACAACAACAACTCCATGTATTATTGATGAGAACAGTTAAACAGGTAAAAATAGTCTCCTGCCACTTCAAAGGAAAATGAAGAAAACGTCTGTAAATATAAAATCACTTCATCAGATATGTTTTAAAATCACAGCTGTTAGAAAGAATCTCAAAAGATCATTTCACTCCATCTACTGGCTTTATAACCAGGTAGCTCTATCTGTGTGTGCACAGAGGCAGCCCCAGAAGGTTAGGAGCAGGTCTCTTGGCACACAGCTGATTAGGACCAAGAAGCAACATGAAATTAGATTTCAGTTTCCAGTATCCTTGTGCAGGCCTTTTCCCACTGTGTCAAGTGGCTTTTCTTCTAAAAAATATTCTGTTTGGAGCATTAGTGGTCATTCCCATATTCATTCTACATTTTTTGAGCACATACTATTTGCCAGGCAGTATGCTAGACAATTAGAATAAATGAAGAAAACGATGTATAGTGTCAGTACTTGAAGAGCTCACAATCCAGTAAAGAGAAAGTCATCATAAACAATGAGCTATATATTGATTGCATAGCAACAGTAAAGTACTATGAGGACATATACAACATATACATTTTGCCAAGAAGGTGGGAAAAAAGTTAGCCACATAGGGTAGTTAATCCCCAAAGGATGGGGAGGAAGTGTTCCAGGAAGAAAAAATCATTAGAACAAAGGTGTGGATGTATGTGAATGGCATGTTTGAGAAGCAGCAAGCCTAAAGCATGACAGATATCCCACATCAAAAACAAAAGAGCCTTTGCTTTCACATAAACCTCATATGATAAACCATCCTCACAGCTGTACACATTTAAGTCCTCTCTGCGTCACACAGACTTTCTAGAAAAGGCCATAACTATGTTTTCCTTACCTTTATCCATGACGTGCTCCCTGTCAGGAAAAACCCTTTCCCTCTTTCTCTATGCCAACTCCTTAATGTCCTTCCTGATAGATTTCTGACATTACCCCTTCTCCATCCTCCCAGAGACAGCTCCTTCCTTTGTGCTCCATTGTTGTATCTCTTTCTAGAGAGTATTTTAATTGTTTAAATTAAGTTAAATGTCTATATCCCAAACAAATCTGTGAAGGTTTCAAAGTCTGCCTTTAGATCACTGTACGTTTGATGAACGTAGGAAGGAATGAATGAATCAATCAATGAGTGAATGAGCGACCTTTTAGATGGAAAACTAGGTGGAGAAGATGACAGATAATGTGTGTGGTACAAGTTCTCAAGAGAAATAGGCACACACATAACTTATAAGTGGAAGAATAATGTTCAGAATTGAAACCCCCCAGGGAAACACTTCCACTCAAATGAAGTCCGTAACTGTGATCCAAAGACTTTCACATACAACTGTTTTGCCATTGATTTAAAACTCCACTGAGACAGGTTCATAAGCTCAGATGTTTTCTTATTACATTCTTACAGCTCATAAAGGGTGGCCTGAAAAAGTCGATCTTTAGGTATAATTTAGTCATATTAGAGAAGGGTAAGGGGGAGAAAATGACTGGTCTTTCTTTCATCACTGGCATGTAATTCATTATAAAGGTGTTAAACTCATTGGTAAGTGTGAAAATGAGAGGAAATGAGTCTACTGACAAAAAAAAATGCAATGAGACAATAAACTAAAATTAATGCTTCACAAATCCTCAGTGTCTCGCCTCATTGTCTCAATTTGTTATTCTCATGAAATACCAAAGTGAAGCACAGCCACTGCTCCTAAAAATAAAGATTTTATTAAATTTCATTATGTACCACAAGGCCTAAAGACATTGCCTCTCCTTTGACCTTATGAGCTTCTCAAGCTCCTCTATCCCAGGGTTAAAGAAATATCTCATTAGCAGTACCTGATGTCAGTGGATGTGATATTTAACTGCCTATCACTCAAGCCCTCAATACCAGAAAATACCTAGGTCACGTAATTCTTTACATCACCCCTTTGTCTTTGCAATATAAGAGCAGAAACTATAGTGCCTGGAGTTGTAATAAAAATAATTCCCAAAACTTAGTCATTTTGGGGATGTCTCTGGGGTTGGTGGGAAAGGAGCTACTACTTTGCCAGGCAAGTTGCTACACATCAAAAAAAAGGTGATTGATAAATGATAGACCGTATCAGTCTTCTCAGACAGCTGTAACAAAATACTACAGGCTAGGTGGCTTAAACAACAGAAATTTAGTTTCTCACAGTTTTGGAGGCTGGAAATTCAAGATCAAAGTGTTAATAGGGTGATATCTAATGTGAGGCCTCTCTTCCTGCCTTTCAGATGGCCATTTTGTCACTCTGTCCCCCACAGAGCCTTTTCTCTGTTTATGCTCACTTCTGGCACCTCTTCTTCTTTTTTTTTTAATTTAATTTTATTTTTTCAGTGTTCCAAGATTCGTTGTTTATGCACCAGGACATCAGTTCCTTATGATCTCATTTACACTTAATCACCTCCACAAGGAAGTTATTTCTAGGAGCACCTGGATGCCTCAGTTGGTTAAACATCTCCCTTCAGCTCAGGTCATGATCTTGGTTGGGAATCCCTGCTCAGCAGGGAGTCTGCTTCTTCCTCTACCCACCCCCATCCCCCCTCCACCATGCATGGGCTGTGCTTTCTCTCTCTCTCTCTAAATAAAGAAAAGAAAAAAAAAAGAAGCTATTTCTAAAAATAGTCACATTGGAGATTACCGCTTCAACATATGAATTGGAAAAGTGGGGACACAATTCTGCCTGCACTAGGTAAACATAGATAAGTAGGTAGATAGATAGATAATGAGAAGAATGAAGGGAGAGGAACCATTAACTTCCTCGGGAGGTGGGACTATAATCAGATTAAAATCTGCAGAAGTAAGCCATTGCCTATGAGGTTAAAAACTGCGAAGTATTAGAAAAGCCCACACTGCATCAAAGTGCTGCATATGCACGTGCATGTGAGCGCGCACACACACACACACACACTCACACACATACATGAGCCACAGTGCCTGAAGTTTTACATTAATCATTGAACAAATATTTACTGAATAAGAACTTTGAGGCTAGCACTGAGTTAGGTGTTACGGAGTCTCTTAACTGAATCCCTGACTAAAGATGTTATGTTCCAATAGAGGTGAAAGAACCTATGCTTTAAGAAAGTTGTTCTTTGCCTTTAATGATGAAAGAATCACTTGTGGGACTCTTAAAGATACATATTCCATAATCAACTCTTCTTGATCTAAATAGCCTGAAGAGGGACTTGGTCACATATACTTATGTGTGTGTGTGTATATATATTTATATATATACACACTTTAATCTCTGGACGTAACTCACGCACATAGCCAAATGGAAAACCAATTCAGTGTACTGAGATAAAACACTGGTCTTTCCTTCTAAATAGAAGTGTCTCTGGAAGACAATATGTAAAGATCCTACTACTTCAGGATGGATGAACTCACTATAGATGGCTAATAATAAATGATCCGTGACAATATTAGGCTACTGAGGAAGAAAAGGCACAAGCAATTGAAGGTAAATATACACATGAAACTTAATTGCAAAGATGAAATCCCTTTGTAAATGTAAGAGATTATTATGCAGTAGATCACTATTTTACCAAGTAACCGTTCCATTTGAAGTGTTTCCAAATACTGAGCCAATACCCGTCTTTCCTAACTTCCTTCCAATATTTCTAGTTCTACACTTTTTACTTCCTACTTTGTCTAGAAGTATTCGGGGTAGATTCCACAATGCCTTAGATCTGTGACCACAGCCCTATGGGTCCCTGATTAAAACAGGATCAAGGCTGATAAAAATCACTAGGCTTAGCCCCATCAACAGGTGAGAGTCTGGAATTAGCCCTGCTGCCTTTACCCTGGATTTCACTAGGTTATGAGCCTGGGGTAGCTATGTGTCTCTGGAGCTGCCCAGTCAAGGCCACCTGTACTTTCTAGGGCTGGTTTCCATTCCCTGAACATCTAGTCAATGGCTGGGTTACTTTCACTCTTAGCATGCCAAAGCTGCTGTATGGACTCTTTATTTAGACCACTGATTCTCTATTGGAATGGCTCTGTCTCTAGTGCAGTATTTGGAAACAGCTGACAGCATATTTGGTCATCACAATAGAAGCTGCCTCCTCCCACACCACCACTCTGCTTTTACTGGCATTTAGAGTGTAGGAGCCAGTGAAAATAGACATCCCACAATGCAACGAACAACCCCACACAAGGAACAGCTGTACTGTGTCTCTCTAGACATTCACGTAGGGGAAATAACCTCTTTGACATTATCTGAGTCTAGATGCTGACTTTGTTTTACATATATTCTCAAGGTGTTTTGTTTTACATAAATTCTAATACCTAACAGATTGTCCAGAACAGTGTCTAGCCTATAAATCAAGGGGAATCTGTTCCATCTAACTGTAAACTTTACCAAGAATTGTTCATTTTTGTGAAAATCACTTCACCAATAATGCAGTGACATTCTTCATACCTGAGTCACAAGCATGAACCTCCTATATGAGTATACATTTATGGTTTCCATTCTCTGTGTGAGTATAAGCATATGACTGCTTCATTATGTCTTTTAGAGTAGTCAAGTCCATGTACTTACATAATAAAATACATATTATTTTTTAATTACTTTACACTTGGTAGTCCATCGTATTAAAACTAGGGCATTCACTTATTATCAACTTATTGCCTCTGTGAAATTATATTTGTATATATACACACAGATTTTATCATCTATAAATTTCATTATCTGAGAATAAAGAATACTTCACTAAATACCTGTTAGAGACAGGAGATACTAGGTCTGATAGGTTTAAAATATCAATATTAGCCTTGATTCAATGAACAATAAATCCTGTGGATCTTTGACACACCCTTTCACGGTTCAGCCCTTGTAACAATACTAGCTCCTGCAGTCCTGCTTTCAACAAGACATCCTCTACGCCAAGGATAACCCAGTATACCTTGCAGCCAGTACTATCTATTTACAGATACCATCCTATAATTCAGAAAGAAATTATAAAAATTATGTCATTCATTTTATCTAACAGCTAGATTCATATTAGTAATGCTAGCATATATGAGATTAACACTTATTTTAAACCTATATTTAATGATGCTTTCACATGGATTGATTTTATTTGATATGCATAACACCCTGTGAGATGTTATGGAAGATTGTGTATTTCCATCCCTGCTTAACAATGGAGAATCCTGAGGCCCTGCGAGGTTGACTGGTTCAAAGTCACAGATCTAGCAAGAAAGAGCTGAGATTCAAATCTAAACCTTCAGAAGACTAAAGCTGTGCTGCTTTTGCTTATGTAACACTGACTCTCAAGTAACAAGACAGAAAAAATAACAGAAAGACTAAAATAAAGAGAATCGATATGAAATGCTAAAACATGTAAATATTCTAACAGCAATTTTTGAAAGCCTAAAGAGGAAATTCAACACCATAATCTAGATTTAATTAAGGTGGTTCTTTTCACATGTGAATATACTCTTCCATTGCAACTTGCCACAGCCCACACCTTTGGACCCAATGTGTACTTGTACATGCATAAATGGCTCCCAGAAAAGATGCTCAAAAATAAATGTGCTGCTCTCTACTGTTGACAAAGAAGTAGGCATGCAAATAGCAAACATTTGCTCTTTGTGTCTCTGAGCTGCTAATAAAAATGGACAGCTACAAAGTGCTACTAACATCATTTCACTTTTATTGATGAGTGTGGTTTAACAGCAACTTTTTTATTGAAAAAATATTTGACTCATTAATGAAACCAAACAATTCCTTTGGCTTAAAACAGACAATACAATTACGATTTCTAATTTTTTTTTTTTAATTCGGTGCTCAAGTCTAGCTGAAAAGACATGAACAGACATTCAGTACTTGTAGCTAGCTTGCAAATTCTTATGTCAGGTTTATATGAGCCCTAAACGTCAGAAAGCAGCAGATGAATGCCTTACAGATGATAACTCTGAACCATAGGAAGCAGCTGCCTAGAGAAAAGCATAAAGGAATCTTAGGCTCTGTCGAGGCTCACTGAGAAAAAGTACCATAATTGATTAGCGATGTCTTCCACAGAGGGTAAAGTGAGAAGACAATAAACAGGCAACATTTCTGTGGTACCTGCACTAGTTTGACCCACTTATTTCACAGATGAAGAAATTGAGGTCCAATAAGATTAAAATCAAATTCAAATTAAATCAAAGATTTCATCACTGCTTGAAGTTAGGCAAGGGTTAAGAATTCAAGCATCTTGTATCCTGGGACATTCTTCTTGCCATTAGATATGTTTGCTTAGTTACATCTCTTAGAACAGCAATCAAAAATTCTACTCCAAACTTCTGAAAGTAAAAAGTGATGTTTCATAGCACCTATGTGCATGTTTTCTCCTTTTCATAGACCAAGAGACTTTGTGAAAGGTATGGGCACAAAGCCCTTTCATTTTACAATTGATCTTCTTTGATGATTTGGTCATAAGGAAATAGAATTTCCCATTGCGGAGTCATTTCCATGGTTACCTATTGATTTCCTATAGGAAACATCCTGTTTACACAGCCATCATGTCTTTATTGTGGAGGGTAAATCACTTTCTGAGTTTTTGCTTTATCTGCAACCTGAGGCATGTAAAAATGAGCTCTGCAAAATTACCAGAACAAGATAAATAAAAGATTCATGTGAGTTGGTTTTGCATGAATAAGTGATTAATCCTTTCTTTCAACCTTGTTAAGAGAAAATGCAGAATTAATGTCATTCTATGCAAATAGAAGCCCACTTTCCTGAATTCTGACCTAATTATAGGTATTTGTGAGGGAAAGTATATGTGAAATTTCTTGCAGTTAAAAAAAAAAAAAAACCTGCTACTGAAAATCAGAAACCAAACTTTTCTTTGTAAGTCTTAACTGCAGATACACATAGATGGTATCATGATTTACCCTGAAGTTTCTTTCAAAACATCTCATATTTTTAGCATGCCAAAGGTAAATGATTGTAATGGTTCAAAACAGGCCTTATCATTGATTGCCTAATAGGTGAACTCAAGAGTTCATGTCACAACCTTACCAGCCTGAACTGACTATACTCTTGGAGCCAAAACACCCAGGATACCAGTGTCTTGGTGTAGTGAAAAATGAGTGAACCATTTATTAAATCAGTAGAACACTCAAGAACCCAAAACAACATCAACAAAATGAAATTCCCTCAAGTCAGGAGCAGAAAATTACAATTCCACTCTGGAGAGATGTGCCTCAGCTCTGTGCCAGATGCTTAGGTCTCTGCCTCCCATAGGACTTCACCTGCAGGTGGGGACTTTGAACATAAACTCATATCAACCAAATAATTCTATACAAATCACAAAATAAGAATACTTGAAAGAAGAGGTCTCCTTGGACTGGAATATGGTCAACAAAGACTCCTTTTATGCGAAATAGAAGTGCATTTTGAGGCGTGGCCCTGAAGAAGCAGTAAGATCTGGATCGGTACAAGTGGAAAATTATAGCAGCTAATAATTAGTCAGTATTTACTATGGGCCAGGTATTCCACCAAATCCTTTACACTCACTATCTTATCTCAACTTTGCAACTATCCAGTGCGATGAGTAAGCTATCATCATCTCCTTTTATATGTGAGAAAGCTGAAGTTAAACATCTAGGGTTATAGAACTGATGGCAAAAATTTCATTATAGACTGTCTCCTGAGTTTCCAGTTGTTAACTACACCGTTCCTGGCAAAAGGAAATAAGCAACACAGTGGAAGGGATGCAAATCATACAGCAAGAGGGAGGCAGAGGGTAAATCACTCAGTCAAGAGATGAGTGGCATAGATGGAGTGAGGAAAGGCTAGGCAAACTGCATGACGATGGATTATAGAGATTCTGAATGCTGTTCTTGGTGGAATAAGACATGTGAGAATGAAACTCCAACTGAGAAGGTGCCAATTAATTCAAGGGGCGCTGACCTGTGAGGCAGAGCACGTCTTAATCACCAGAACACTAAATGCTCATTATCCAACCTTTTAATTGGCAGTCTGGAAGAGTTATCAGCAAAGAACCAAGATACTATCATGCTGTTAAGGGAAAAAGAGAAAAGAGGAAAAAAAGGAAAGAAACAATGCTCTGATCTCTCCCAGGTAACAACTCTGTGTTTCAGATGTATGTTTTCCTATCTTCCAGGTCCCTGGTGGAGATAAAATGAACAAAAGGAAGAACAGATGGGACTCAAAGCAGAAGTTAGCTGATGAAAGAAAAAAGCAAGGCTGGGGGAAGAGTGTATAGAGAAGGACAGAGAATTAGAGCAAAGGGTTTTGAAATGTAAGGTTATCTCCGTGGCTGAGCTAAATACAAAACAACTACATTGAGTACTTTGCAATGTTAAGTGGCTTTATCAAGCATTAGGGGACAGTTGCTACCCAGGAATAACCACACAGATCTCTCAACAGAAAGGTCACCTGACAGAAGCAGGTCAGCTATAGGTCCTGGAGCAATGTGCATCACTGTTTCATTGCAAAAATGCAGAACAGAGTCAGAGACCACTCCAACATCTACTGGTACAAATGGAAAATGAAACCAGAGACAGTCAAATGAAAGGACGTCATATTGGGAATTAGAAGAGTGGTTTCTCCTTTTCCTGAGGCAGGTAAATGCACTTTCCCAAGGTGACAGGATAAGTGATAAGGTGCCTGAATCATGTTTTCTAACTTAGAACAGTATGCTTTCTTCTATAACCATGAGCTGCAGAATGGGCCACACTTTATTCAAATCCCAGCTCTGCCACTTATTAGATGTATGACCTTAGGCAAGTTATTTCCTCCCTTGCCATCAAGAGTGAAAAGAAAAGGGGGAAAAAAGGCAAGATCTTTGCTCTCAAAGAATTAAAGTAAATCTGACACAAATAGATTGAGCAGGTTGAAAAGGAGGAACAAGTGCTCCTTGATTTTCTGCCCAGCATCAGACTCATTGTTGTAATTATAACTTAGAAGGTAAAATGTACTGCCTCAGCAAGGGACAGCCTCCTTCCTCTTCTGCCAGACTGACTCCTGGAGTTGGTCTGATTGTTTAAGGGGAAAGGCAGGAATCAGGACAGTACTTCAATACTGCATAGTATTTATTGATTACTCAGAGCTGTCTACTGTACTTAGAGCTTATATACATGATCTCCTTCAATCCCCCAATAATCCTGTGGATTATTATTTCAGTTGTACAGATGAGAAAACTGAGCTTCAGAAAGATTAAGTGACTTGCCCAAGTCCTGCTGGAATAAGCATCTGGCTCTAAGCTACTAGCAAGCTAGGAAGTTCTTATGTGAATCACAACAAAGCTTCAGACTTCCCAGTGTATTTACCATGACCAAATTCAGGACTCTCCAGTACAAACAAGAAGGTCCTGCCAGCCCAAACATACTTCTTAACTCCCAGACATCATTGCCATTCCCCACAGAAAAGAAACTTTTATGCCAGTTCAGTAACTTTGTTGTATTCCAACAATTTGCAAGACACTGGGGTGATGTAGCAATTATAAAGCAAATAAATCCTGTCCTCAAGGAAGTTACGGTTTAGCATGAAGTTAACAAGGAAAGAAATAACAGCAGGTTAGGTGACCTTATTCTAAGACATACTTGAGCAGTATAGATGTACAAAGGCTGGAAGCAAGAAAGGAACAGATAAGGAGATACTGAGGGGAGACAGGGAAAGAAGGGAGGAAGGGAGGGGGGGAAGGAAGGAAGGGAAAGGAAAGGCACCACCTCCTTGGTGCCCCAAGGGAAGAATAATACTTCTTGATAGCCATTCAGGAAGGAAGGAAGGAAGGAAGGAAGGAAGGAAGGAAGGAAGGAAGGGAAAGGAAAGGAAGAAGGAAACAAGAGGTCTTTGGGCACTTATCAGCACACACTGTGCCAGGCTTTGTACAGACTGATCTCTTAATTCTCCCGATACTCCGTCGTAGGTAATAGCACTTTATATCCCTGCTCCAAATCCTGCAGTGATTTTTGATCACACTCAGAAGGACCCAGTCCTTCTTCTGTACCACATGGACCCATTTACCATGCCTGGAACTCATGAAGCTCCTTCAACCTTACACCTTTTGGTACAAGTTATTCTCTCCACTTAAAATACTCCCCACTCCCAGGTAGCTACAAGGTCTGTTTCTCTCCCTCATTTCATTCTAGTCTCTGCTCAAATGTCACTTCCACAGGGAGGTTTTCCCTGACTCCCCTAGTAACCCACCTCCCACCTTTAGTCTCTGTCTTCTTACTCTGTTTTATTTTTTTAAGACATTTACCATTATCTAATCTCTATAATTATTTGTTTACTGTCTGCCTCCCAAACCCTCCACTAGAACATGAGTTCCCTGTAGGCAGTAATACATACATCCCCAGAGTCTAAACAGTGTCTGGTACATAGTGAGTGCTCAAGAAAAATGTTATGGATGAGCTAATCATTCCCCTCACTCCCATTCACCTTCTACCATTTTACATTTTTCATAACACTTACTACTCTGATATTATCTTTAGCTTGTTTCATTTTTATTATCTTCCCTAGTAGAATGGAAGCACCATGAGGACTGAGACCATATTTTCCTTATTTGCTGGTCCACCCAGAACAGTGAAAGCAGAGATTAGGCATGAAAATCAAACCATTACAGGCATACCCTCCTTTTACTATGCTTTGCAGATACTGCACTTTTTACAAATTGAAGTCTTATGTCAATCTTGCATCAAGCAAGTAAGTCTACACAGCACCATTTTCCACCATTTGCTCACATCATATCTCTATGTCACATTTTGATAATTCCTCCAATATTTCAAACTTTTTCATTATTACTATATTTGTTATGTTGATCAGTGATCTTTAATGTTACTATTGGAGCCTGAAGATGTGACTCAATTATCACAATCTCATGATAAAACGTTAATGGTAAAAGAGTTGCTGCTTCTGGGTGAACAAAGAAAGTGGTTTATTGAAATGGAATCTACTGGTGTAGATGCTGTGAAGACTGCTGAAATGACAACAAAAGATTTAGGATATGACATAAATATAGCTGATAAAGCAGCAGCTGGGTTTGAGAGGATTGACTCCAATTTTGAAAGTAGTTCTGTGGATAAATGCTATTGAACAGCTTTGAATGCTACAGAGAAATTGTTTATGAAAGAACAAATCAATCAATGTGGCAAATTTCATTGTTGTCTTGTTTTAAGAAATTGCCACAACCACCCAGCCTTTAGCAACAAGCACCCTGATCAGCAGCAGCCATCAACACTGAGGCAAGACCAGCAAAAAGATTAGGACTCACTGAAAGTTCAGATGATTATTAGCATTTTTAGCAATTAAGAATTTTTAAATTGGGGGTGCCTGGGTGTCTCAGTCCATTAAGCATCTGTCTTTGGCTCAGGTCATGATCACAGGGTCATGAGATCCAGACCCACATTGGGATCCTTGCTCAGAGGCGAGCCTGCTTCTACCTCTCCCTCAACCTGCCATTCCCCCTGCTTGTGCTCTCTCCCTCTCTGTTAAAGAAATAAAATCTTTAAAAAAAAAAAAAAAAGAAATTTTAAATTAAAGTGTGTACATTGTTTTTTAGATATAACTATCACACACTTAATATATACAGGATAACATAAACATAATTTTTATATGCACTGGGAAACCAAAAAATTTGACCTGTGTTATTACAATATCTGTTTTATTATAATAGTCTGGAACCAAACCCACAGTATCTCCGAGGTATGCTTATAAAGGAAAGAGAGTATCTGTAGAGATCTTTTGGCACCATTCCTAGCCCATGATAAGTACTTACTAGCTACTAATTATTTATCTTTTAGGAGTAGAGTTGATGAAATTAGTAATCATAAAATTTTAATAGGCATAGATCACAGGAAAAGAAACAAAAGGAACAGTATAAACAAAGGTGGCTTATCTTAGATTGTATTCCCAAGGTAGTTTTGCCCCATAAGTCTATGATCTGGGTAAAAATAGTAGAAATTGGCCTCAGTGCAATTACAGGGGTTCTAGAAGATTCTCTCACTCCTTATGGATAAAAATATTGTGTTTTAACCAAGAGCATGGCTTTGGGTACCTTCCTATACAATTCTACATATTTATAAAATATATAAATATTTCAATTTCAGGAATGGCTCCCAATGTGCAATTTAATTTTGCTACTCATTATTTCAAGTGACAAAGGTAGTTATTTTCACTTGTGGCAAACAGTTTGGTAGAATTATGAGTGACTATTGAGCATTGCTAAGAAGCAAAACACCAAACAAAAGCAACAAAACTGGAAATCCACGGCACATAGCCTAAAACATATATAATTTTTAAGAAATGTTTATTTATTTAAGAGAGTGTATGCATGCGTGATCAGCAGAATGGAAGAGACTGAAAGAGAGAGAGAATCCTCAATCAGACTCCCCACGGAGCCCCACACAGGGCTCAATCCTAGGACAATGAAATCATGATCTGAGCTGAAATCAAGAATCAGACGCTTAACCAACTGGGCCACCAAGGTGCTCCAAAACACATATAATTTTTAATTAATAATTTAAAACAAGAATCGATTCTTCCAGAAGAAAGAACTGAAAGAGGTGATAAAAATTCAAGTTCTAATATAGAGAAAAACGAATAAAGTATTCATATAATTTCCAGTTTCCCTCATAACCAACAAAGATCACAGGGTAAATTCATCATCCTAGAGTATACCTTTATTTTGGGATTTTGGGGGGCACAACTGCTACTGCCAAAAAACAAAAGCAGTCTTGCTTTTGAGTTAAAATACCTATTACATAAATCAAAACCAAAAAACTCTCACGGGCTCCACAACCATTCCTGAAAAAAAAGAAAAAGATGAAGAGCTGAAGGATGTTGCAAAGAACAGGGACAGGGAATAAAAAACAACGGCATTCAAACCTTAACTCTGTCGTATCTAAGAACAGAGGAATGGAACAGAAGGGTTGAATATTTGCTGCATACCTATCTCTGTTCTCTATGCTTATTCCGCTTCCCTTCAGAGGGAAAGGTTATGCCCATGATTTATCCTGGGAAGGCAGGCCTCCCAGGAAAGAAGTTAGCTTTCTAAAAAGTTGCATGAAATTTCAGCAATGGCCTATTGCTTCAGGCATTAATCCTGGTCAGTGGTGGCCAGTCTTGGACTCTACTCCCCCTACTATGCCAGCCTCCCCAGCCTGAACACTAACGTGGAAAATCCTGCCAGTGGCTTCCTAGATCATACAGCTGCAATCACAACTCTTAGACTCCAGCCCACTAATCACTTGCGGAGAGAGGCTGGTATCCCCAACCATAAATGCTGAGTTAGCGGCTGCAGCTGGAGCCCACTCTTAATTGTGTTGTATCCTGGCTGGCCACCAACAACAGCAAAGAAGAGCTGACGCTTTCCTAATAATTCATCCTAAAAGCCCCAGATTCCAAGAATGGCAATCTCTTTGCCAGAATCTGATTTCCAGCTATGCTAGATTCCTGTGTGTTGTCCCAGAATCTTACGAAAAGGGAGAAAACCACACATCTGCTACTCTATGCCGTTGTAAGTTTTCTCCCAGGGCTGATATGTGTGCATTCCGGCTATTTGACCCAGTTCCCACAATATCTTTATTGATAATACTTTTCAAGGGAAGAATAGTACTTTTTTTTAAAAAAAGATTTTATTTATTTGATAGAGAGAGACACAGTGAGAGAGGAACATAAGCAGCGGGAGTGGGAGAGGGAGAAGCAGGCTTCCTACTGAGCGGGGAGCCCGATGCAAGGCTTGATGGGGGGCTGGTTCCCAGAACACTGGAATCATAACCCAAGCCAAAGGCACATGCTTAACAGTTGAGCCACCCAGGTGCCCCAAGGAAGGAATAGTTCTTCTTGATAGTCATTCAAGAGCTTGGTGAAAAAGAAAAGGAAGGTTAAAATATTTATTTTTACATCTAAATTTATATATGGTTTTTTCCATGACTTCTGATGTCTCTCCTCTTTCTCATACCATGAGTCTCTGCAGTAAATACATAAAACATCAATAAGATAAATAAAATAAAATTATATATTATTGAAATATATTGAAATAAATTATATATTTATTTTTGAAACATGTGTATTAAATATATATTATATAAAATATATGTATATAAATATATCCATATTTTAAATGTGTTACATATTCATGTATTTATATATACTTATATATATTTTAATACATGTATTACATATTAAATATATAATAAATATATTTCTGTGTGATATAAATTATATATGTATATATAACAATAATGTATTTGTGTATTTTATGTATTTATATGTATAAACGTATTTCAGTGTTTTTCAAATAAATGGTTTGTATACTATTTTTCTATTTCTGGGCATTTTGAGGTCTCAGCCATCTCTGTGCACAGGCAGCATGGGTATCCGCAAAGCCAGGAGGCTCTTAGGGCACCTATGTGGAGAATGATGGAGTAGGAAGCTTGGAATGCTGAGCAGGGCGGTGTGAGAGTATCTTGTTGTAGTAGCAGTAACCAGGGTAGGCTGGGCTGCCTCTGAGACTCAGAGGATCTTTGCAAATAGTCCACGGATGTGTAGCTTCCACTACTCTCCTGAGCTATCTGCTTCTTCCTTGAGATAGCCCATTCTGCCCATACCTACACACAGGTACACTTCCTGCAGTGGACTGTATCACTATCAGGAGAATCTGGAGTAATGCCTGTCCTAACATATAAATATGAATTCTTCCTTAGTTTCCTAATTAATACCACACTATCCTTTCCCATCTGTATCTCTGTCCTTAATTCCAGTCCAGCCCAAGCTGCTATTGGGATGCAGTCCTACATGTTCCTCTCTAATCTGGACATAGCTAGTACAAGGAGAGCTAGAATTCTGAACCCCGTCGCTTTCCCATGAAGAACTAGATTTTCTTTTCATCTGTTAGGAGTTGTTACGGGTTGAATTGTGTTCCCACCAAAAAGAAGTCCTAATTCCCAGTTCCTCAAAATGTGAACTTATTTGGAAATAGAGTCTTTACAGAGGTAATTGAATTAAAATGAGAGCATTAGGGTGGGCCCTAACCAATATGACTAGAGATCTTGTTAAAAGAGGAAATTTAGACACAGAGAAGACATACATAAGGGGAAGGCAATACAAAGAGACCCGGGGAGAAAATGTTCATCTATGAGCCAAGGAGAGGGGCCTGGAACAGGGATCCCTACCTCGCAGTCCTCAGGATGACCCAACTATGAGGGTACCTTGATCTTGGACTCCAGTCTCCAGAACTATGAACCAATACACTTTAGTCATTTAAGTACCAGTCTGTGGTACTTTGTTACAACAGCCCCAGCAAACTTAAACAGGAGAGATCCAGAGATTCCAAACCTGAAATGCATGTACCTGAACATCAGATTATTGTAGCCACACAGAGGACACAGTGCACTGCTTGGAGGGCAGCATTCCCATGGTCATATCATGACTCATCCCCAAACTGGGCAGCATGCACTCTGTACAACCTCACACAGTATCCCTGATCAAATCAACTCATAAATAAGAGTCTGACAGTGCACAGAATGCCTCAATGATGGTTAGGAAGCACTTGCTATATGTAGTTAAACATCAGCTTTACATGTAGCTAACTTGCAGGCAAATCAGAGATTATAAAAGAATGGTGTTAGGCAGGCACTATTGGGTTTTTACAGGGCTTTTAAAAATAGATAAATTAAGCCCTTCCACACTGCCTAGAGGGAGGTCCATATGGTATTGTTCTGGGTTCCCACTGTCACTTAAAGGGAAACTTTCGCAGTGTCTGGAGCCCTTGATGTCCTGCAAGGGAAGGAAGAGGATGTTCTCAAATCCCTTGCAGCAGAAACCCACGTAGGTCACCAACCTTGACTTCCAAATGGAATAGTACATCTACAAAAGGAAAACTGATGGCAGCTACCTCATAAATCCCAAGAGAACCTGAGAGAAACTTTTGCTGGCAGCTCACACCTTTGTTGCCATTGAAAACCCAGTTGATGTCAGTGTCACATCGTCCAGGAATAGTGGCTAATGAGATGTGCTGAAGTGTACTACTGCTACTGGGGCCACTCTCATTGCTGGTTCACTCCTGGAACTGTCACTAACCAGATCCAGGGAGCCTTCCAGGAGCCAAGACTTCTGGTGGTTACTGATCCTAAGATGGACCACCAGCTTCTCACAGAAGCTTCTTATGTTAACCTGCCTACCATTTCTCTGTGTAACATACTCTCCTCTGTGCTATGCGGACATTGTCATCCCTTGCAATAACAAAGGAGATCATTCAGTGGGTCTGACATGGTGGATGCTGGCTGAGAAATTCTACACATGCGTTGCACCATTTCCTGTAAACACCCATGGGAAGTCATGCCCAACCTCAACTTTTACATAGAACCTGAAAAGACTGAGAAGGAAGAACAGTTTGCTACTGAAAGACTGTGACCAAGGAGGAATTTCAGGGTGAATGTACTGCTCCAGTTTCCAAGTTCACTGCTATTCAACGTGAAGCCTCAGGCTGGTCTGAAGGTGTGCCTCTGTGCCATTCAGCAGTTCCCTAATGAAGACTGGAGTGCTCACCCTGCCACCAAAGACTGATTTGCAGTCCCCACTATTCAGGCCACTGAATGGGTGGCAGCAGACACTGAGAGGTCTCTTAAGCTACTGTTCCACAAACTCAAACAAAATGGAAATAAGGTTGCTGGAATATAAAGTTTCTAAAAGTTGCAAAATATATATATATATAGGTAACTTAAGGTTCATGGTATATGGGAGTGTTTTTTAGTACAAAATTACAAAACCAGAGAATTCATTTGTGGGTGTTAGCTTATCAGGATACTCATCTGAATATAAGCTGTCCATTTTCAGACATTTATCTGAATATGAATGTTTTCATTGTCTTTGGAGAGCTGGGCTTCCCACATATTTCCCATTGGTCATTGGTCCATTAGGCTCAGTTCTTCAGGTGAAAAAATGGGTGCAAGGTGAGTAGAAGTGGGTGACTCTAGGTATTGTACTTGAATATTCAGGTAACTGGAATATAGCACTGTTTTATGATAATGAGATTCAGATGACCTAATAATTTAAGTTATCCCCAAAGTGGAATGGATTTCCTCTTTCAGCCTTCCTGGCACAGGGGTAGGCAGCAGAAGATTGTATTGCTCTGCCCATCGACTTCCATAATAATACTTACTGGATATTAGGCAATGTCCTGGGTACTGTAATACAAAGGACAGTCACAGTCATATTGATCTGTTCTCAAAGTGTTTATACTGTAGTAGAAGATGCAAGATAGACACACAGAAAATACAGGATAGAAAATTATTAGTGTCACAAAAAAATATAGCTGAAGTACCACAGGAGTTCAAGAAGGAAGATGTGGTGGAAATGATGATATTTAAGCCACATAAATAGCATTAACAGGCAGAGAAAATGGCATAAAGAAAAGACAGAGAGGAGAAGGTGAGGAATGACCAGAGTATAGGTCTTATTTGGGAGAATTAAGGAAATATGGCTGAAAAGGTCATCTATATGTCAACTACAGAGGATTTAAATTACTAGGGTAGGAATATAAGTTTTATTCTGAAGATCAACAGGAGCCACTTAAAGATGGTGACATTTCAGAGATGTTGTCAGAGAAATTCCAGAGGTAAGAGGCCACCTTTCCAGATGACTTCTTATAGCTCTCCTCACTCTCAGATCTTCTCTGTCTAGATTTATGTTTCAGGAGATATAATCCTCCAACGCAGACATGGACAACAGTGGTTGAGTTAAGGCTTGGGGTATGGTTCTGAAAGCACTGGCTGTATCATAGGTGATCACAGAGAAAGCCAAGTTCAAGCAACTAAAGGGAACAGCAGACCCAAGCCATATGGGCTCTTCCCTTTCTAGTGATTCTTTGAGGCAAAAAGTCAGTTCAGTGATGTCATCAGCTTGTCTTTTCACAAATGACATTTTTTTTTTTAAAAAGCAGGCTCCATGCCCAATGTGGAAGCCCAGTGTGGGGCTTGAACTCACAACCCTGAGATCAAGACCTGAGCTGAGATCAAGAGTCGGATGCTTAACCAACTGAGCCACTCAGGTGCCCCACAAATGACAGTTAATCAACAGTTAAGTGTTATTTTTTCTTCTTTGTCTCACTCCTTGACACATAATTGGTAGTCCCTCCCAATATTTGAGGATCTCATAAAATAGCTGTAGGTAAAATAACCTACATAACAACCTAAAATAACCTGGGATGGAAGGAAAAACCTAAACTCTAGGCATCTTTGGCTTGATTCAAACCATTTATAGTGAACTTTAGCCAAGTGAAGCACTACTTGCAGAGCAACTAGAAAAGACTTGTAGGATCCACTGAACTGGAATTTGCAGCACTGAGCAGACCCTGCAAAAATGTGATTACAAAACTACAAAGCTTGACCAAAGAAATGCTCATGTGTTTCAGGATTTTGTATCTAAAATCACCTCAGTCTGAAATCCCCTTTCTTTACTACCATAGGAATTGACAAACTGTATTGCTCTACTTACACAATTTTGCACCTAAATATTATGATCAACTTGAAGTGTGGTTTCTAGAAATTTATCAGGAAGAAACAGGACTATGCAAAGATGCATGCAGAAGGCTAGTCACTGCAGCATTGCCTGCATTTTTTTTCCTTCAAATTTTATTTATTTATTCATTTAAGTAATCTCTACACCCAATGTGGGACACAAACTCATGAGATCAAGATTGGCATGCTTTTCCAACTGAGCCAGCCAGGCACCCCCAGCAATCCCTAAATTAGTGAAAGACTGGAAACAATATAAATATCTATTAGGAGAGAGATGCTTAAGTGAAAGAGAGTAATACAACAAACTACCTCTCACCCCATAAAAAGAATACATTAGATGTACAAACTGTCTTTGACTTACACTTTTTCAACCTTACAAAAAAAGGGTAAAAGCAATATACATTCAATAGAAACCCTACTTCAGTAGAAACTCTGAATCTTTTCAATTTTGATCTCTTCTCAGGCTAACAATATGCAGTATGAGACTCTTTCATAATCCTGGGTATCAGCAGCAAGCTGCAGCTCCCAGTCAGCACCTGATTCTGAAGGTAAACAACCAATACATTTACAACCACTCTGTCTTTCACTTTCAGTACGGTATGCCCTAACTTACGCAAGACATTCAATACTTTATTTTAAAATAAGCTTTGTGTTAGATGATTTTGCCCACCCACAGGCTAATGGAACTTCTCTGAGCACATTTAAAGTAGGTTAGGCTAAGTTATGGTGTTCAACAGATCAAAGGTATTAAGTACACTTTCAAAATATATTTTCAATTTATGATGGCTTCGTCAGGATGTAACTCCAACATAAGTGGAGGAAATGTACCAACAAGAAAAGATGTCTATGTGTTGTTGCCCATGGGTCTCTTAAATATTGCCAAGAAAAAGAATTAGAATGCAAATAGTATATGACCTAATTTTTAAATATATATGTGTATATATGTATATGTAAGATATCTATCTATATAGCCATGTAGAAACTGTGATACATAGATATATATGAAAAAATATATATGTTTGAAAAACCTAAAAATTGTGAACCAAATTAACAATAAGTATCTCTGGAAAATTTAGATTGTGGAGAATCCTTCATTTTCAAGTTTGTGCACTTCTGAATGGATTGGGTTTTGTTACAAGGAGGATGTATTACTTTTGTGATTACAAAAAGTATATTTCCATCAGAAAACATAGAAAAAAGACCACAATGCTTCATTAAGTTTTCCAGATTTGATTATTATTATATCAGAGACAATTTTAACATTTTTTAAATTGTGCTGAAAATAACAGTGTGGTATAAAATAAGCCATGTGGTATAGTGGAAAAAACACTGGACTTGAAGTCCAAAGACTTCAGTTGAGTCTGAGCTCTCCATTTTTCCATTCCAAGCCTTAGCTTTCCCAATAAAATAAAATAAGTAGCTATATTTACTGACTCTCAAAGTCCTGTCCGATACTAACATTTTATTATTATAACTGAAAATAAACATAACAGGATTCAATCCTCCCTTATGAGAAATGACCTACAATGAGCCCTGTAATACTGCCATAATCAATCCAAAGATAGGTGGGACCAATCCCGCTACACTCTTGGAAGAGCAAGATTATATCACAGAATAAATTCCTATCCTAAATCCCCAAGTCACAGCACATTCTACTTCATTTAGCAAGGAATATGAGGAAAAAGAGAAAAAGTCGTTCCTACAGACCTGCAGGCAGATTTTTTGCCAATTATTCTGTGATCATTTCCACCCCAAGACTTATTTACTCATTCACTTAGCATTTTTTAGACATGAAACTGAGGCCAGAGATGTAAAGATACCTGCAGAAACTCTGACAACTAATTAGTAGAAGATGTGGGACTACAAACATTTAATCATATCTAGACTGAGTATAGTATTCTTTAGACCTTCCAACTGCAGGCTAAACACATATTGTCATAAGCACCAAACAATGCTTCAAATTTCCCCCATAGCCCTCACCGGATGAGTCTCTGTACTACCTCTAATAGTTCCATTTATTTCCCTGAAACTGTAACACATTACAAGGGAAAGACTCTTGAAGAAGAGGATCTTCATCTTTCTTTCCCATGTCCCTTTTCAGGCACACTGATACACACCTGTCATCTTCCTTGATGCTGCAATCACACTCAAGGTGTGATCTGAGCTATCCTAGCCACTTGCAAGAAACCAAAGAAACAACAACTATAAGATGGAAGGTAAATTAAAAAGGGTCAAATTAGAAGCATAGAGTAGCTGTGTTTAACAGAAAAATCACAAAACTAGGAAAGAGAAGGCCTAGGTTCGAGTCCTTCTTCTGTTACTTAGTTGCTATAAGACTTTGGTGAAGCTATTCAAGAATTCTGGGCCTCAGTTTCCACATGTATAATTTAGGAACCATTCATTCATTCAACAAATATTTGAGTATTTACATATACAAGGCATGGTAATAGATGCAGAAGATACAATGTTGGGCCAGATCCAGTTAGTACTTGTTCTCGTGGAATGAATGGTCTAGAAGGAGAGTTAACATTAAATAATCATACAAATAAATGAGTGAGAATTAAAAGACTAATGATGATCTTTTTAGATCATCAATAAAAGTTCCTAAATTGTTCTTGAGCAAGTGATCCCTCGATTTGGATTTGATAGGTGAATAGTCGCTAACTTGGTGAAAGGAAGAAGGAGGAAAGAGGAAGCACATTCCAGGAAGAGAAAGTATCATGTTCAAAGACCCTGAAGTAGCAGAAAACAAAGCTGGTTTGAGAAACTGAAACTCCCATGAAAGTGGCCACAGAAAAGTTTTAAGCATAGGAGTGAATGTCATAGAGTAGCTGTGAGAGGGTATGAAACAGTGCATAGAATATTGCTTTAAAGCTTTAAGTACAAGATATGCTGGGTGTTAATAGGAAGATAAAAGCATACAAATCATTTGAAACAACTCTCTTCCCAATTCAAAGGCATTATTAAAATACTAACTGATGGATTTCAAGATATACTACAAAGCTGTAGTCATCAAAACAGTATGGTACAGGGGTGCCTGGGTGGCTCAGTGAGTTAAAGCCTCTGCCTTTGGCTCAGATCATGATCCCAGGGTCATGGAATCGAGCCCCGCATCCGGCTTTCTGCTCAGCAGGGAGCCTGCTTCCCTTCCTCTCTCTCTCTGCCAGCCTCTCTGCCTACTTGTGATCTCTGTCAAATAAATAAATAAAATCTTAAAAAAAGAACAAAACAAAACAGTATGGTACTGAGTTCAAGTTCTGTGTTGGCCTCCATACTAGGCATGGAGCCTACTTAAAAAAATATACCATGGTTTTTGGGGGTGCCTGAGTGGTTCAGTCAGTCGGGCATCTGACTCTTGATCTCAACTAAGGTCTTGATCTTAGGGTCATGAATTCAAGCCCCATGTTGGGCTCCATTATTAAAAAAAATAAAATAAAAACAAATAACAACAACAGAAAACACAGGATGGTATGGGCACAAAAATGGATACACAGAACAGAATAGAGAGTCCAGAAATAAACCCAAAATTACATGGTCAACTAATCTTCAACAAAGAAGGCAAGACTATGCAGTGAGAAAAATACAGTCTCTTCGACAAATGCTGTTGGGAAAACTAATAGCTACATGCAAAAGAATAAAATTGGATCACTTTCTTACACCATACACAAAATTAACTCAAAATGAATAAAAGACCTAAATGTGTAACCTGAAACCATAAAAAAATCCCAGAAAAGACCACAGGCAGTAATTTCTTTGACATCACCTGTAGCAACATTTTTCTAGACATGTTTCCTGAAACAAGGAAAACAAAAGCAAAAATAAACTACTGGGACTTCATCAAAATAAAAAACTTCTACACAGCAAAGGAAACAATCAGCAAAACTAAAAGACAACATACAGAATGGGAGAAGACATTTGCAAGTGGTATATCTGATAAAGAATTAGTATCCAAAATATATAAAGAATTTATACAACTCAAAACCAAAAAACCCCCAAATAATCCAATTAAAATAAGTAGAAAACATGAACAGACATTTCTCTAAAGAAGACATACAGATGACCAACAGACACATGAAAAGATGTTCAGTATCACTCACCATCAGGGAAATGCAAATCAAAACCAGCATGAGATATCTCCTCACACCTGTCAGAATGGCTAAAATAAAAAACACAAGAAACAACTGTTGATGAAGATGTGGAATAAAAGGCACCCTCATGCATTATTGGTGGGAATGAAACCTGGTATAGCTACTGTAGAAAACATTATGGAGTTTTCTCAAAAAAATTAAAAATAGAATTACCATATGATCCAGTAATCACACTACTGGGTATTTACCCAAAGAATATGAAAACATTAATTTGAAAAGACACATGTACCCCTATGTCAATTGTAGCATTATTTACAATAGCCAAATTATGGGGGCACCTGGGTGTCAGTTGATTAGGCATTTGTTTTTGGCTTAGGTCATGATCCCAGAGTCCCAGGATGAAGCTCTGCATCAGGCTCTCTGCTCAGTGGGGAGTCTTTTTCTCCCTCTGCCCCTCACCCCATTCTCATGAGCTCTCTCTCTCTCTTTCAAATAAATAAATAAAATCTTTAAAAAAAACACAAACAAACAAATGAAAAAAACAACAGCCAAATTATGGAAGCAATCCAAGTGTTATCAATAGATGAATGGATATATATATACAATGGAATATTAGTCATAAAAAAGAATGAAATATGGTCATTTGCAACATGAATAAATCTAGATGGTATAATGCTAAGTGAAATAAGTCAGTCAGAGAAAGACAAATACCATATGACTTCACTCATCTATGTAATTTAAGAAACAAAAGAAAGAAAGAAAAAAGAGACAAAAAAAAAAAAATTCCTAACTATAGAGAATAAACTTATGGTTACCAGAAGGGAGATGGGTGAAGGAATGGTTGAAATAGATGACGGGGATTAAGAGTACAGTTATCATAATGAGCACTGCTTAATATGTAGAATTGCTGAATCACTATATTATACACTTGAAACTAATATAACACTGTATGCTAATTATACTGGAATTAGAATTTAAAAATAAAAAAATAAAATAAAATACTAGCTGATAGTGTTCAGTGACTAGGATCCTCTGTTTAAAAGGAAAGGAATATAAAAAATGTAAAACAGCCACCACAGTGGCTTTTTTTGAAAAAGTTGAAAATCTTCCAGCAGCAAGAGTAAAAGACACAGATTCACTATGTTTAAAAGAAGGGCCTGCCTTTAGGAAAACAAATGACAGAATTCATCAGAGCCACCAATGGATTCTGACCCAGTTTGATACAGTACAGGTGAAATGCCAGAACCAGCCACGCAGATTGTGACTGAGTGTAATGTTTGGAAAAAATTCAAAACGTAGATACCTGACTTCAAACTCCTAGGTCAAGTTCCAACCACAGATATTATAAGCTGACTTTGTCACAACTAAAATTCCTTCCACAGAATGGATATTTTATTTTAAACTTAAATGAAACTTTTTAAAAAGTCTCAAAAAAGTTGGTGGATTTTTTTCTTCCTTAAGAACACCAATGAAGGGGAGCCTGGGTGGCTCAGTGGTTAAAGCCTCTGCCTTCGGCTCAGGTCATGATCCCAGGTCCTGGGATCAAGCCTCACATTGGGCTCTCTGCTCAGCAGGGAGCCTGCCTCCTCTTCCTCCTCTCTCTCTCTGCCTGCCTCTCTGCCTACTTGCGATCTGTCTGTCAAATAAATAAAAATCTTTAAAAAAAATAATGAAAAATTTACTAATAGACTTATAAATGAGAGCGCTAGAATGTCAGCTTTGATAAAAATATTAATTAAAAGAAAATTGACTATTGACATTTCTGCAAGTGTAAGCTAGTAGATCAAACACAACCCCAAAGGAAGAGAAAACGTCAAGGTGATATTGCACTTGAAAGTGGGTTAAAAAAATTTCTGAATAAGCAAAGATATATGAAGTCACAGACCTATGGACTTTTATGCTTATAGAAAATCTAAAATAGAACCATCTAAAACTTAAGTGGCAAGAAATTTGTAGAAACAACATATTAGGTAGCAATCAGCATTACTTAATATAAAACAGACCAATGTACATAGTCTTCTTTGAAAAGTGGCAGATCATATAAGTAAAGGGAATAATGATACATAATCTAAACTGTACATTTAGCAATTTTTAAACTTCTACCATGAACTATGTAGTACCATGTAAGAATAATTCTAGATTTTATAGTAACCAGGTGGCTGGAAGGTGACACCAAAAAGTAGTTCACTATAGACCAGAATACATTAAAGATATTTAAAGATTAAAATATATAAAATATAATCATTAAAAACTAATTGAATATATATTAAGGCTGCAGGAAAAAAAAAACTAGAAGCAATTTGAAAACACAAAGAAAAAAAGGAAAATGACTTATTATATCACCCTCAAATGAACTTACCTCTAAATATAAAAAACATTACCAAAATAAAGACAAATTATTGAATGGAAAAAAACAATGGCAAATAATATGACAGATACCAAATAACCATTTTTAGTATACACCAAGATCACTAACATATCAACAGGAAAATGGGCAAAGAATTGATAAAGACAATAGGTCTTTAACGCCTGGTTTCTACTGAGGTCTTGTTTGAGTCACTGCTTTGATCTCTATGTATATTTGTTACCTACTGTCACATAAAAAATTAACTCAGAACTTAGTAGCTTAAAACACCAAACATTTTTATCTCTGTTTCCATGAATTAGGAACTTAAAAGCAGCTTGGCTGGCTGGGGCAGCAGCCATCTGAAGGTTGACTGGGGCTGAAGTATGCATTTCCAAGGTAACTTACACACATGGGTATTAATGGCAAGCCGCCTCAGTCATACCACATTAACCTCTCCATGGTCTCCTTGAGTATCCTCACCACATCATAGCTGGTTTCTCCCAGAGTAAATGATCCAAGAAAGAACAAGAGGGAAGCCACATGTATTTCAGGACCTAGCCTCAGAAGTCACACTCTGTCATTTTCACAACATCCTACTGGTTACATGGGTCAGTCCTACCCAATATGAGAAAGGACTAAATTAGGGATTGAATGTCATAAGACTATTGCTTAATAATAGAAAATGTAAATCTTTCCCTCATTCACTAAAAACTTATTAAGTCTATACTGTCCAAAGTGCTAAGTGCTACTCTGATAAAACCAATTCATAACAGTAAATCTCACAGTCACAAAAAAACCTTGGCAATAATAGCACATTTCAAAATGGGGCAAGAATGCGAAATGTAGTTCCCAAGAGGACCAACTTCTGTGGGCCACTGTACTCATGGGAAGTTCAGAACTCTATTCAATGGACCGAGGACTATCCACAAATATCAGGACATCTCTGCCCAACACCAGACTTGTCCTAAGCATGTCAAAAACAAATTTCCAAACAAAGCCAATAGCTTTCTAGCTAGGACCAACACAAGAGTTAATAATAGCTGTATAATAATACAACATCATAGGCTATCATCTTATTTTTAATGAGGTAATATTAATGAAAAATTATATCCTAAATTGTTAATACTATATAATAATAGTCATTATTGTTTACAACATTAGCATATCTGGAATCTTGGAATATTTAAGGGGCAAAAAGAATTTCTAAGCAAAGTATTCTTTAACTGGGACTGCTTAAAAGGTTTAGATCTGAAACCTGTACAATTTCTCTAGATTGTTTAAATTTAACTCATAAAACTTGAAAGTCTAAAATTTCATCCTATGTACCAAAAATGACATTTTTTGTCACCCAACCCTAAAGTGGATATTTTACTTTTTCTACTGTCCAATCAACAAGTATTTATTGAGTAGCTGTCAGAGGTCAGGCATTATACTACTTCTGGGGAAATACACAACGGCTTCATAAGAGAAACAGTCATTGAGCAAGCAAACAAAAAATAAGTTACATAATACAACTTGCTAGGCCCTGAGAACAAGGACTTTAAGTGTTCTCAATTCACCAAATCCAGATTGTTCTTCTTAGGATCTTGCAGTCTGACCATACTCAGGCAGATCAACAAATACAAACACTATAGCAAATGCACAAACATTTCTCATTCTGTGAGGAGCAGTCCCAGTTAAAGAATACTTTGCTTAGAAATTCTTTTTGCCCCTTAAATATTCCAAGATTCCAGATATGCTAATGTTGTAAACAATAATGACTATTATTATATAGTATTAACAATTTAGGATATAATTTTTCATTAATATTACCTCATTAAAAATAAGATGATAGCCTATGATGTTGTATTATTATACTGTGTTAATAACAGCTTATTAAGCATTATGAAATTATCCTGGACCTATTGGATGACAGTAAGGCTAAATCAGGGAGCAAAAGGGAGAGTCCCTCAAAATGGGGTTATAGAACTAAGAGGAAAGGGCCAAACTGTACAAAGCCTTAAGGCCTCTGATATGGAGTCTGGATTTCATGCTCATGGAATGGGAAACCAATGAAAGATTCTCAAAAGGCAAGTGACAAGGTCAGCTTTAAATCTGAAGTTCACTTCATACTGCATTAGACCCATGTATGTATTTATGTGATAGCTGCTAAGAAGTGAGGAGGGCAGTCAGAGCCAAGGAACCAGTCAGCCTGACTTGGCTCATAGCGAGATCAGACCCTTGGCATTAGAATAGAGCCATTTATACTTGGGTATGAAATAAATGCAGCTATTGCTCCTGATAGTTCGTCTGTCCTCATTTACTCAAAGTGAAAGGTCTTCTCTTCATGACTCATCCACAAATCCTGCTGATCCTCCTAATTAAAAAGTTCTCAAACAAGTTGATACATTAGTTATTATAAGCCCAGACACACCGGGTATAAATCCTTCCTATCACCCACATGCATGCCAGGATTTCACTGCTGCATCTTTCATCATGATGAGGGAGTTTCTTCAATGTAATTTTCATGACACCATCTGCCATGTTCTTCTCTCAAATTTTGTTTTTGGTGGGATGACTGCCCAGTGATTATGAATATCATATCTGGCATCTTTTAAAAATAAATCCTTGATAGAGACTCAAGAGGAAAAAGGAGTCATAAAACTTATCAACTGCAAGTGCTGTGGACCATAGACTTAGGAATGCACTGTGGGTTAGTCTTTTTTAATACAAAAATCATTAATGCTGCTAAAAATGGAAGTAAACTGCATTTGTGGTCACCTTCGTTTTCAGCAAATTGACTGACTCATTCTTGCAACCCTTTTAAGCATCGCACCTTTTCGTCAGTATAATTGGTTACCCATTGTGAACCCTTAGAAGGGGAAAGGACAATTCTGAAAATTAAGCTGTGTCTCCGTTAACCTTGAAACCATCTATCCAAGGCCTCTGATGCTGTCTCCTCTGAGATAACTTCTCTAATTAATCCAAACACATGGTTTAGTCACATTACGTAACATTATATGTGGCCTATGGCTCAAATCCATTAGCAAATAGACATGTATCTTACTTGTTTTTTTTCCCTTTCCCACCCAATACCACCCCCCAAAAAGCTCATATGGACAAGGAGTTGGGTGCAAGGAAATTTACTGTGGAGATACTCCAGCAAGCAGCAGTTAGGGAATGGAGAGAGGGAGACCGAGAAGTATGAGAAAATGAGCTGTTGGTAACCATAGCGGGCAACTGATGTTCAGTGAAGCTGAAGACTAACTCCCAAGAGACCATGTAGACTCTACCGAAGACATTTCTCTCTAGAACAAAAGTAGAGGCCTTTATCCTATTTTTCATGGGGTGAAGTTTCCCCCTGGGGGCATTAAGTCCGCCACAATTCTGTGCAGCCCAAAATAAAAGAGCTTCAGAGACTTCAGAAAAAGCCTTGAGGCAGAACAGAGAGAAGTAAAAGGCCCTCAGGCTGAAATGTGGACATCCTGCATGGGAACCTATCCAGCAGGGCAGCACCAGAATTTAGAGGTAGGTCAAGGGAATGTGGCACAGGATGTAAAAAGTGTCTGCTATAGCACAGGAGTGATGTCACCAGTGATAACGATAAAGTAAGAACAATAATTTCTTTTAGTTCTTAGTGTTAACAAAGAGACTAACTGATCATCCGGCTGAGTCTAAGAATTGTCCAATAGGTATGAAATGAGCTCATACTGAGCACTAGCTAAATAGTATGGAGCAATACAAAAGTTAAAGACAAGTGCCCACATTTCAAGGATTTCACAGTCTGGTAGGTAGTATCAGCAGTCACAAATAAGTGAATATAGAACTGCTGGTTCTGACTATAAAGGCAGAAAAAGTGAAAGTATAATAAGATCATTAAGAGATTCCATTCTGGAGTCATACACACCTAGGTTTACATCTAAGCCAGGACCTGCTCGGTGACTACCCTGAGGACAAAATGCTTACTTTCTCTGTGTCATAATCTCTTCATGTTAAAAAAAAAAAAATAATAATAATAATAATAATAGCACCTGTTTAATGAAATTCAGAATTAAATGTATATAAATTACTAATCACTGCCTGGTATGTGAGTATTTGGTAAATTTTCATTATTTTTGTGAAAGTTAAGTAGAAATTTAATAGTAGAATGAGTATAGGGAAGAGAAGGATCTCATCTCCATGTCAGACCCTTTCTCTTTTTTTAAAATATTTTATTTATTTATTTGACAGAGAGATCACAAGTAGGCAGAGAGAGAGAAAGGAAAGCAGGCTCCCCACCGAGCAGAGAACCCAATGTGGGGCTCGATCCCAGTACCCTGGGATCATGACCTGAGCCGAAGGCAGAGGCTCCAATCCACCGAGCCACTCAAGCACCGCCCTTTCTCTTTTTTAAATATAGATTTTGCTATAGCCCCTGTTCTAGTGCCATTTTCCCCTCTTCTAGAAGATATACTATCTAAGAAACTACTTATATTAAAACAAGAAGGCAGGCATTTAAAGGTACAGATATATGAAACAAAAATGCATGGCTACTGGAGCAATAATAACCTAATTTCAAATCCATACATCTTGCCACTGCATGACTTAGATAAATTTCTGAAGCACTCTGCCATTGGCTTTCTCATCTATAAAATAGGGACACTATTATTTGCCTCAAAACTCCACTGAGAAGATTAAATGAGAGTGTCTTCAAAGGGTTCCCAACACATTTTTAGACCCTTAAAAGTGTTATTACTATTCACCACTCATTCAACAGACACTTATTAGGTATCTACTACTTATAAGGCACTATACTACGCTTTGGGAAATAAGAAGACAAAAGGCATGAATAAAATATGGTCCTAACAGACAAAACTCCTATATGTTAATGTAGTTAATACTATTTAAACAAATCTGGTCATTAAATGGTACCCAAATTAGTAAGTTACCCTAATTCTAAATGCTATTACCCTAACATTAAGGAAAGGGAAGTAGGGAAAGAAGGAAGGTAAGAAGGGAAGGAGGGAAGGAACTAGACCAGCTAGATCCGAGATGGGTTTTCTGGAAATACAAGATAATGAGATCCATCTAAATTCACATCCTTTCTATGGGTAACCAGAAAAAGCCTGTAATATGAACCAAACTCAGAGAAGTTTTCTCTGACAAAGGGCTAAGAATACATAAAGTCAATCCTACTTACCCCGGTCTTGGAACATGTAATAACGCTGCTCTTTCCCAATCTTTTAGTCAGGTAAAACCAGGATGAAAATTCCATCCATGACAGCTGCAAGGGAAATAATATAAGTCTGCGTAGAGAGGGAAAAAAGAACAGCGTGATCATGGGGATTGCTCCCTAGCTAAGGTGCACATGAGGCCTCACCTCTTCCCTAAGTCACTGCCTTGCCAAATAGGGGCTCTCTAAAGAGGAGGATCTAAGACAACATCCCAATTTTATTACATCTCAAAATGGGTCTCAGGATGAGGATGATCTTCACAGGTCTGCACTCCTCCCTGGCTCAATAACATTCCGTCCTGACATTTGCAGAATACTTCATAGTTCACAAGTCATTTCAAGGTCATTATCTCACTTAATGCTCACAAAAAAGACGATGTGTGATATGAGGCTTTTCACCTTCATTTCATAGATGAACAAGCTGATACTTAGAAATCCTAAGCAATCTGTTTGAGGTCCTACACCAACATGCAGAAGAGCTCAGACTGAAACCTAAGTTTTCTGGTCCACTTCCAGGTCATTTCTCATATTTGCATGTGACCTCTAAGGAAAGGTGAGGGGCAATCAATGGAACTGGGTGGCAGTGACAACAGGAAGTAATTTGTCATCAGAGACCTTGAGAGACCTCCCTCAAATTAGAATTCCTAACTAAAGAACTGTGGTAACTCCAATTCTGTGCCACCGCTCTGAACAGTTAGATGTGAAGTCCTATATGAACATGGAGTCTACTCCATGAAGATCACCATTAGATTCAAGACAGTAAAATTCATTTGAAACTAATTGGTGAATAATGAAGTTGCTAAGGTTTATGAGCCTTGCACTAACACTAATACAGAGGTACAGTGTCAACACTAAAACTGTAACCACTGACAAAACAAGCCTTCTGTGGAGAAAAGAGAGACTTTCTTCCTTGGCTTAGAGGCAAAAACATCATTAGACAATTTCAAAAGTGACAGAATCACTTTTGCTTGCGTGGTCTTAAAGAGTGAATAGAAAGAATAGCTCCACCCTTAAAATAATTAGTTATTTGAAATGGGACAAGGGGAAAAGGTGTGTAAATCTCTAGTTAAATTGCAAGCATTTACAAAAGAAGGTGTGTCTCTATAATAAAATGTCCTCAGAGGATGGTCAGAGACAAGAGGGAAATACAGAGCCCCTATACACACAACCTTGCATATGCAATTGTCTGTGACCACTGCAGGGTGCCAGAGAAAATGTGATTTTAAGTAAAAAAGGATTAACCCCTCTAGTGCACCTATCAAAAGGTGTTATCCTCCTATCTACCTCCCAGATAGCTGAATGGATCAATCCATTGAGTGTTTGGGAAAATCTACTACAAAACAACTATTTTGATTATTGCTTGGTTGGTATTGAGTGGTTCTTCTTAAGTGTATTGACTAAAAGAAACAAGTGTTTCTAGAGGTCAGTCCTAGACAGTGTCAGCAATCCCCGGCATCCCCACTGAGAAGGACCTTATATTCACACTTCCTCTAGAGCCTCACAGTCCAACACAATCTCCATAAACTACACATAGGCATTGGACCCCCCAAAAATGTGGCTAGTCTAATTGACACATAAACACACTAAGTGAACTACGTCCCAGATTTTGAAGACTTAGCATGCAGATAATGTAAGATATCTCATTAACAATTTCTACATTAAATACATGTAAAAACGATAATATCTTAGATACACTGGATTAACTAAATAGATTATTGGATTATACTTTAAAAATTGATTTCATCTGTTTGTACTTTCAAAGTGTGGCTATAGAAAGGTAAAATTACAAACATAGCTTGCATGTGTGACTTGCATCCTATTTCTGCAGGACTGTGCTGCTCTGGAAGGTAGATCCTTAGTCCCTAAAAATCCTTAGTCCCTAAAAATTCTATCAAGACATTTAGGTAAGTATAAAAGAAGAGGGTATAAATGTCATGTTTTAGTGCCCTTGAGTTCAGGTAAGTTGGAAATGTCTTACTTGCTCTCCAACATGCTTTGAAAGTAAAGGGATGCAAACCATTGTGTTTGCTTGCCTGGCTATTTGAGGCAGTTTGAGCTTTCGCTATTTCTAGCAGGAGCTTGTCTGTTTAATGGATCTGCAGGACTCAGCATAGCATGATGGGGCATGTGAGTGTTTAATTGTGACACTTGAGGAGAATGCTTATACCTCAGCTGTTAGAATGTGGTGCTGAAGAGTCTAAGATTAAGGGTTAAATCTACATCTACATACACTTAGCTCAGCTTCTTTGAACCAGGGATGTGTTCCCCACCTGGCCTTGCTTTCTTATAAATGTTCACTATTAGTGACAATAGGGGCCCATAAATAATGGTACTGTATGTTCTTCAAATCCATTATCACTACTCCAAGAAGCAGCTCAGTTTTATCCTTGGGGGGAAAACATCACATGTGCCTTTTTTTTTTTTTTTTTCATTCTAAAGGAATGCATATTGTCTTTCTTTGTTTAAAAATACATTTTTAGGAGTCCCTGGGTGGCTCAGTCAGTTAAGCATCTGATTCTTGGTTTTGGCTGAGGTCATGATCTCATGGGTGGTGGGATCAAGCCCCATATCAGGGTCTGCATTCAGAGGGGAGTCTCCTTGAAGATTCTCTCCCTCCGCCCCTCCCCATTTTCTATCTCTCTCCCTTTCTCTCTCTCAAATGCATAAATAAATCTTTTGAGAAATAAAAATAGGTTTTAGAAAAGTATATAAGTTTCAAAGCCACAAAAAAGGTAAAAACTTATAGGGGCGCCTGAGTGGCTCAGTGGGCTAAAGCCTCTGCCTTCGGCTCAGGTCATGATCTCAGGGTCCTGGGATCCAGCCCCACATCCGGCTCTCTGCTCGGCTGGGAGCCTGCTTCCTGCTCTCTCTGCCTGCCTCTCTGCCTACTTGTGATCCCTGTCTGTCAAATAAATAAATAAATAAATAAAATCTTTAAAAAAAAAAAAAAAAAGGTAAAAACTTATAAAAGTTATTGGGTCCATTCCCTCATCAGCTTCCAAAAAAAAAAAAAAAAGAATTATTTTCAAGATACAAAATGTCCCAAGCTAAGTCCTACCTATCTAGGAGACTTAGAAGATTGTAGTGGGAAGCATTTACTTATGTACTATACCTTCATATCATTTTTCAAACCTTACTATTAAGTAACAGTATATTACATGACTTCCGTCCTTCAGATTGCCAAGAGGCAGCGGCCAACAGTGGTTTGTGATAGAAACAGAGATCCAGACCATTGGCCTGACTTTACACTGATGGCTCCAGAGCCTGGGACAATTCATTTTCCTCTCTGGTTCTGAGTGTCCCCCTCTATAAAGTCAGAGCTTAGATTCACATTTAGTCTAATTC
The DNA here is from genome assembly GCF_009829155.1 of Mustela erminea. Taxonomy (NCBI): domain Eukaryota; kingdom Metazoa; phylum Chordata; class Mammalia; order Carnivora; family Mustelidae; genus Mustela; species Mustela erminea. Next base: position 46,397,037 of record NC_045614.1, read on the forward strand.
TGAAGCACCTTGGCTGACCACTATGAACAGCCAAATTAGATATTAACTTTTGTCAAATCAATTTTTTTTCTGTTCATCCTCAAGAGCAATAGATGTGACACCTCATGAATTTGGCTGACCTTCACTTTCAACAGCTGTGCCAGGTAACTTTAGAATAGGCTCCTGTCTCCAGTGGCTTTTGCACCTGTGGTCTGGCTAGCTTAGGCTTTCTGTTTTCTGCTGCTCTGGCAGCAGGCTGGAAGTGAGAACAGTTGTGTATGGTGTTTTCTGAGTTTCCTGCCCCTGAGCCAGGAGATACCTAAGGGTCTTATCAACAGCTAAAGCTTTCTCTCCTGTACCTTGGCTCAAAATATTGTCCTGGGAATTACTGTGGCTGGGTCTAGCTAAAGATGTGCCTTCTGAAGCGAAGGCTGACCTTTTCTTTTTCTTTTTTTTTTTTTTTTTAAGATTTTATTTATTTATTTGACAGACAGAGATCACAAGTAGGCAGAGAGGCAGGCAGAGAGAGAGAGGAGGAAGCAGACTCCCTGCTGAGCAGAGAGCCCTATGCGGGGCTCGATCCCAGGATCCTGGGATCATGACCCGAGCCGAAGGCAGAGGCTTTAACCCACTGAGCCACCCAGGCGCCCCGAAAGCTGACCTTTTATTAAACACCAAGCAACAAGAAGGCTAGAATAAAATTGTTCTGTCATAACTTACCAGTTTTAATAGATCCATAGAATTTGGACAGCAGATGCTAAAATGATTTTAGAAATAACACCGATTGAGCACTTACTATAGACAAGACACATTAGTATAATATGTGGATTTCAAAATTAATCTTTATAACAAGTCTATGTAATGTAATACGTAGTATTATTATTGCTATTTTGCAAATGTGGAAACAGAGCTTTAGAGAGAGTAATTTTCATACCAAATCTTCAGCTCCTCAGTGACAGAGGTGGGATTTTAAAATAGCTAGATCTGTTTGATTACAAAGCTCAAACAGACACCTACCTACTTTACCATCAGGATAGTTTTTTGGAGCTCATTTCGAAGCAAACATTCAATTGAGGGTGCTTGACTTGATCACTTCTTCTGCCTGGGATGCCTAAACATCTTAAACAGTTGTGCATTCGTTCAAGTCCATTGAGAAGCAGGAGCCAAGACAGATTAGACACCACTATTTATTTCCAAGCTTCCTTCTACTTCTGTTATTTTGTTTTCTTTTCAAGGGAAATGCTGGCAGGAAGAGGCACACACAAACCTCAGCAGGGAGCAGACAATTCACAAATTTCTACAATTCAATCTTCAGTGCCAGTAGGCATCAGAGAGTAAAGTTTCCCCGGGTATGCCCATGAAAATCTCCTTCGAATGAACTGAGAGACCTGAGACATTTCTGCATTTATGCTCATCTGTCTATTTTTATCCTCTAAATTCATTCGATGTCTGCTCTTTCTTCCAGAGGTAACTCACATCACACTATAGCACCATGAACCATAAATCATTCTGAACAGAATTCCATTTCTGGGGCACATCAAAGATGACTCAGGGGATCCACCTTTAAAAATAACCCACCAATGTGTATTTTGGTGATCTACTCCAATATTTATAGCTTCCATAGGGGACAATCTTAGCATTCACCCATATTTTCAACACCTCCATATTTCACTCAGCTTTCCAGAACTCCTTTTGGAATTTCATCTTGCAAGATGGAGTTTATAAACAGCAAAAGAGATTATAAGAAATCATATTTACCAGAAGCTCAACTAGAGGAACAGCTAAGGATAAAACATGAAGCTTATTAATAAGCCCTCCAACCCTCAGATCTGATTGCTTTAGATCCGCTAAGCTAAGCAATCTGCATTGAGTATCCTGGTCTCCTCCATTGTATTTCCCAGATTAAGGACACCTCTCTGAACCTCCCTCTAAGCTAAGATGCTTGCTAAGAGCCTAAGGCTCACACTAAAAAATGATGGAGGGCTGCTGAGACAATTTTCCCCAATCAACAGCAATTTCACCAGGCCCAGAACTTACCAGACCTGGACTCTCATTTAGAGAGGCAGCTGGTGTACTGAAAAAAGCATTCACTAACAACAGCTACTAAATACTACGTACCAGGAATTTTATATACATTATCTCCATTCAACCTAAGGAAGTAGGTATGATTATCCCCATTGTACAGTTGAGTGATTTGAAGATTAAAGAGCATCCAGGATTTACCCAAGGTCACACATGTAGTGCCTGATTCAGCTATGATACAGATGAGCTCTTCCTGATTCCACATAATTCTGCTATATTATTACCACCTCCAAATAGAAGGCAGGCAGCTTGGTATGAGTCCTAGAAGTGTCAGCTGACAAACCTTAACTTAATCTTATTCTGGATCTTAACTAGTTCAGCTGAAGAATGGAAATAATATTTTGAGTTCAGTTTAGGATACAGTCCCAGGAGTCAAATTAGCTGAATTTAAAACAGAGTTGAGTACCTTGAAGAATTTGATTAGCTTTATCACTAAAATGAGAATAACAGCAGTTACCTACCTCAAAGGATACTGACAGGCTTAAACAAGACAAAATATGTAGAATATTTGACATTGGCATATGGTAAGCAATCATTACCATCATCATCTGATTTTTTTCTTCCTATCTTATGCCACAGGATGTTTTTGAGAATGGAAAAACATTTAAAAATGTGGTTAAAGGATAAAGAGCTACACAAACATAAAGAAATAGTACTATAACTTAAGGCCCATGACTTATAGATAAGGATTCAGCTGGAATTGGGAGAAAGTTCTGCCTCCACACTGAAACTTCAGGAGTCTGCAATCTTACCCATTCCCACTTAAACATATCAAAATCCTCTACTCTGTACTTATGTACAAATGAAATGGAGCTACTTGGTGACAATTTAAAAACTTCATGTTTTAAAATAATTTTCACCTTTGCCTGGCCTAGAGGGCATATAGACTCTGTACATTATGGCATTTACCTGCATATAGGACAAGAGCCCAAATGCCATGATACCTAGTATCTGATATTTCAGTCAAGGATAAAGTGTGGAAATTGTCAAGAGTAGAAAAGTAAAGATATAAATATCTCTATCTGAGAAAAAAAGCTTACAGTAGTCACAGAGTGTAGTAGTTTGGTGCCTAACTGCCAAGGTTCAAATCTCAGCAAATCTGTTTATCAGTGTCCATTTCCTTGTCTGTAATGTCCACCTATTAACAGTATCTACCTTATAGGGTCACTAAGTGACATAAAGCACTTAGCAAAGAGTAAATATTAAATAAGTAATAGATATGATCACACAAAAGATACTATATATTTCCTGAGATACAATGTTGTTCCTAAAAGTGTTTCCTCCAATCTCTGGTGAAAGTTCTGGTGATGATAATGTTATAGCAGAAAAGGTCTGAAACTGGGAGAAAGCTGTGAAAAGAGTTACAAGAAGGTGTTGTGCCCCATGTCAGTAAGATTTTGTCACAAACTTAAGAGCTCTCGTTTGGCTCTCTAGCCTCCTATGGATAATCAAGTTAGTGAATGCAGCCCAGACTTTTTCTTCTTTTTAGTCATCCCAGGCTAGTCCATGAGCACAGAAAAGGGATTCTTGGCCCTAGTACCAGAGCCCATCTTATTTTTTTTTAAGATTTATTCTTTATTTGGTGGGGGAGGGGGGTGTCGTACATGTACGGGTGAGTGAGGGGAGGGACAGATGGAGAGGAAGAGAGAGAATCCTTGGACTCCCAAGGATAGTATTATTTCTTGAGCTCAGAGCCCAATGTGGGGCTGCATCCCAGAACCCTGAGATGATGACCTGAGCTATAATCAAGAGTCAGCCACTTAACTGACTGGGCCACCCAGGTGCCCCACCAGAGCCCAACTTATAACTCAACACAGTGTAACTCTAAACAGATTTTGGAGGCAAAGTGCCTAGATTTCAGTCTGAACTCATCAGCTTGCTATGAATTCAACCCTAAGAAAGTGTTTTTTTAACTTGTTAAGACTCTCTTTTCCCATTTGTAAAATGTGGATAATGAAATCCATTTCACAGGGACACTAGGAGAATTCAATGAGATAATGGATGTGTGGTAGACAGGATGCCCCTCAACCCCTTCCCCCCCCTCAAATGCCTGTGTCCTAATCCCAGAACATGCGAATATGCTGTGTTACATGGCAAAAAGGATGTTGCACATGGAATTAAGGTTGCAGACCTTAAAATAGGAAAACTGTCTTCGATTATCTGGGTGGTATCAACCTTATCACATGGGCCCTTAAAAGTAGAAGAGGAAGGCAGAAAAGTCCGTCAGAGATGAAATGGCAGGAGAGTTCCAAAGCACGAAAGGAACTTAATTTACCATTGCTGGCTCTGAAGATGGAGGAAGAAAGCCATAAACCAAGATATACAAGCGGTCTCTAAAAGCTGGGAACAGCCCTCATCTGACAGCCAGCAAGAAAATAAGGACGTTAGTCCTACAATAGCAAGAAACTGAATTCTGCCAAGCACCTGAATTGGCAGGAAATGGATTTTCCCCTAAAGCCTCCAGAAAGGAATGAAGCCATCCCAACACCTTGATTTTAATCCCATGAATCCCTCATGTTATACTGTTGACCTGTATTGAGAGAAAATTTGTGTTGTATTAAGCTGCTAAATTTGTGGTAATTTGTTATCATAGCAAGGAAAACACCTAGAATGTGTTTTACATAAAGTAAACACTAATTAAAATCCAGCAACTGGATGACAGTGCTGATGTTGATGATGAAGAGGATGACAACAACGAACTTAGGTTCCATCTGAAATACAAATGTTAAACCTGCAAATGATCACAAGATTAACTATTATGGAGACCCTCCTATAGGTATGATACGATATTAAATGCTTTCTATGTAGCAAATTATTTTATCTAATTTTCACAACTAGCCTATGAAGTAGATGTGATTACTGCCCTTTCACAAGATGAAATTGGAGTTCAGAGAAGAAAAGTTCATTCATCTCATACTGAATTCTGCTCTGAGGAATTTGTGTTATGTAGAAGTTATCAAGGACATAAGACATTTCTAAGTGGGAGGAGGGGGAAATTCCTAATGTCTCAAAAGACAGAAACCCAGCACAAAGGATTATTCCTTTAGTGGACAGAGACGCTAATGCAGCCTTCTATATCGATGCCTCAAACGATGCAGTTGGAGTTCTTTGAAGTCAAGTGGAACAGGGAGAGGTGCATAGAAACATTAGAACTTACAATTGTTTAAGAGACAAAATAGTTGTGCAGTTTGAATAAGACAGTCCTGACCATGTACCTGCTGAGAGCCCAAAGCATGTGAGTTTTAAATAAGGAAATGAACCCCAATACTCAGCAGCTGAAATGGATCTCAAATGGACTGAAACAGAGTTTAGAAATGTGATCAAATGTGCAGTCTCTTTTGATTGAATTCTAAAGGGATGATTTGATTCTTCTTTTCCCAAGCAGAATACAATTTTAGGTCACTCGTTATATCCCAAGAAAAACCCATGAAAGTATCCTTCAATAAGTAGACCTCACAGAAGTTTCTAAAGCAAACTTTAGACTACTGTTTCTCAATATGTAGTCAACCAACCACCTACATCAAAATTATCTGGACTGTTTGATAGAAATATAGATTCCCGGGCCCCACTCCAGAGGCAGTGAATTTGCAGATGCTCAGAAATCTGTTTTTGTAACAAGTTCCTTGAGTGATTCTCCTGCAAATCAGAGTTTGAGAAACCTTTATGTAGAGATCTCAAGGGCTCCAGAGGTAAGTCAGTCCTCAGCAATGAGACATTCCACAGCTGGCACCAGGAGAAATACTGAGATAAATGTTATTCCTACCCTGCCTCTAAGATTTTACAGGCAACTAGATACACAGTAGGACAGATATAAGTAACACACGGAGGGATCAGTAGATAGCTCTGGAAACATGGAAACAGAGCAGCTAATTCTGGCTGGGGCTCTCTTTCCAGGATTTCAGGAAGATGTATCATTCAGGCAGAGTCTGAGAATGAGATCAGCAGCTTATGGGTAGAATGGGAGAAGAACAAGCTCCACAGGGAGTGAAGGGGACCAAGGTGAACGGGGCATGAAGGCATGTCCAGGATACTGTGCACAGACCATACTGCTATGGAAGAGAGGTTCAAAGGCTATAAGTGGAAGAGGCAGAAAATTAGTCTAGTTAATTAGACTAGTCTAGGTATCAGTAATCATAATAACATGATGATGGGTGGCTCAGTGGGTTAGGCCTCTGCCTTTGGCTCAGGTGATGATCCCAGGGTCCTGGGATCAAGCTCCACATCAGGGTCTCTGCTCAGCAGGGCGCCTGCTTCCCTCTCTCTCTGCCTGCCTTTCTGCCTACTTGTGATCTCTCTCTCTCTGTCAAATTAATAAATAATATCTTTAAAAAAATAATATGAGAGGCAAGGGCATTTCAATTTTTTTTTAATTTTTATTTTTTTATTTTTTATAAGCATATAATATATTTTTATCCCCAGGGGTACAGGTCTGTGAATCGCCAGGTTTACATACTTCACAGCACTCACCAAAGCACATACCCTCCCCAATGTCCATAATCCCACCCCCCTTCTCCCAACAACCCTCAGTTTGTTTTGTGAGAGTAAGAGTCACTTATGGTTTGTCTCCCTCCCAATCCCATTTTGGGATTTCAAATTTTTAAAGGTATGGTATAAGTCGGTCTATGGTTTCAAAATGAAACCGGATATGCATTAGTTTGTCACTGCCATAACAAATTACTGCAAAATGAGTGGCTTAAAACAACAGAAGCTTACTCTTTCACAGCTCTGGAGGCCAAAGTCCAAAATCAAGTGTTGGCAGGGATGTCGCCATCCAAAGGCTATAGAGGAGAATCTTCCCCTCGCCTCTTTTAGCTTCTGGCAGCTCTAAGCACTTCTCGCTTTCTGGCTATCATGACAATCTCTGCCTCTGTCTTCACAAGGTCTTATCTTCCCCCATGTCTTCTCCTCTCTGTCTTTTATAAGGACATTTATCATTGCCCTTAGAACCCATCCAGATAATCCAGGATGATCTCATCTTGAGATACTTAATTACATCTGCAAAGACACTTTTTCCAAAATCAGGTCAACATTCACGGATGGGTAGGACATGAACATACTTTTTCAGGCATCACCATGCAACCCAGTATAGGCTACCATAAGATAGTGTAATATAGAATAGTTTTTGAAAGAAGACCCATGGCTTATTTGGCACACTTGTTAGTGTCTAAAATCGTGATAATAAATATTTTATAGGGTTGTTGTGAGGATTAGAATAATAATATTTACCTTGGATAGCTAGCATCGTAACTGCTGCATAGTGGATTTTCAATTAATTGAAGCTTATGTTAATAGTATAAAGGACCAATACTGTGTGAGATCTGTTAGAGAGGCTCTACAGTTTGGGGGTTAAATGCATACACAGGGTTGAGAGATGAATCCCCCGGGTGCAATTCTTTTTTTTTTTTTTAATATTTTTATTTATTTATTTGACAGACAGAGATCACAGGTAGGCAGAGAGGCAGGCAGAGAGAGAGGAGGAAGCAGGCTTCCCGCTGAGCAGAGAGCGGGGTGTGGGGCTTGATCCCAGGACCCTGGGATCGTGACCTGAGCTGAAGGCAGAGGCTTTAACCCACTGAGCCACCCAGGTGCCCCGCCGGGTGCAATTCTTATCTCTATACTGGCCTGTGTGACTTGGGTAAAGTGATTTAGCCTCTCGTGTTTTTTTAATATATGAAGTTTGTAAATGGAGTTTATAATATTAACTACACAAATACATTGTTGCCAGGCTTAAAAAAAGAAAGAAAAGCTAAGTCTAGAGAACACTCAGCCCAATGTCTGGGACATAAAAAGTCTGCTACTTAATGATTATGAGGATGAGTCAGAGGACCACATCAGAGAAAGTCCAGTTCCTTATACACAGAGACCTAGTGTCTGGAGCATGAGTAAGACACTTTTATATGTGATATACACCTGGGTCTCTGATAAATTGTCATCTTATTATTTTGCCCAGGCTCTGTCCTGGGCAGTAAGACTGCCCCTCCAGATGCTCAGGGAGAGGCCTGCTCCCTGGACCATATTCATTACCAAGTTAAGTACAATGAGGATTTTCTGGTGACTTTTGAAGGACAAAAAGGGAAAGAGGAAATGTAGGCTCTATGGAAAAGAAAGCCCGTGTATAGAATCCTGTAACTCTTTTCAGCGGAGCCTACTCACCCCATCATTTAACATTTCCTTCTTTGTTATGATACTCATAAAGGAATCCATGTGGAAAAATAGATCTGGGCAACCAACACCTGCCTGGACCAGAGAAGTTACACAGAGCCCCACTGTGAGCAGAAACTACCATGATAACCTACTCTGATACTAGAAGTTCTGTCTCTGCTTCAACAGAGAGGAGGGACTTTGCTCGAAAATTAAAATAATCAAAAGCTAATTAATTATCAGAGTGCCCATGTGAAGGAGATTCTGGGCAGCTTTCTTCCTTTCCATTTTATACTAGGATCAGGGAGGCAGAAAGAAGAGGCTAAGAAGAAAGCATATGGTGAGTCACAGAGAACTTGGTGGAGAACTCAGAAAGTCTTGACACTATCCCAGGCACTGTAGAGGTTTCCAAATATGAAGATGACAAGTTTCCAAAATAAACACAGCTTAAAATATTCAAGGAGATATAAATCATACAGTTTCATCATCTCAGAAGGGAAAACAAGTAAATCAAATATGCCTAAACCATACTATAGAAATATTCTAACGATTCAGATCTAGTTAAATAAATTGAGAGAAGAATGACCTACTGGCATCAGTGAGACAGAATAAAGAAATGGTACAGAGGGACCATATTCTCTTTCGGTGAAGAAAGCCGCATAGCAAAGATGCAATTGAAACTGGATTTTTAAACAGTCTTATTGCAGGTCCCTGCCTTCTCATTCAGACACAGCAACTCCCTTCACTCAACTCTTTCAATAATTTCTAACTGCTCTCCTTGTCTGTCTGCAATTTTAACCCATTCTTCTCACATCTATCATGTTAACATTCTTCCTAAAAAACAGAAGTGGTTAATACACTGAAATAAACCTGCACACATGTCAATGTAATAAAAGATGATGGAAGGGTGATAGGGAGATATAGTGAGTACATAGACCTTTTTACATTTGATAAAGGCCATTTATTTCCTGCAGTTGATAATTCAGAAAATAGAAAAGGCATATTACTTAAAAGATAAAAATAGAACCACTAGAAAAACTAACTGAAAGTTTTTCTGGCTACATCCCAGTGGAGAGAGAGTTCTCTGGGATGTCTTTTATCAGAGCCTGATCTCATTCATCAGCGCTCCAACCTCATGACCCCATCACCTCCCAAAGGTTCTACATTCAAACATCCTCACATTGGGTTTCAATGTATAAACATGGGGGAAGGGGCACGAACTCTTTTTTTTTCCTACTTATGTTCATCTAGCCACTGTACAGTACATAATTTGTCCTTGATGCAGTGTTTACTGATTCATTAGTTAAGTATAACACCCAGTGCTCATCATAGCATGTGCCCTCCACAATACCCATCACCCTGTTACCTCCTCTCACCACCTTCCCCCACTGATACCCCCAGATTGCTTCTTGTGGTCCATAGTCTCTCATGGTTCATCTCCCCCTCTGATTTCTCCCTCTCTGCATTTCCTTTCCTTCCCCTATGGTCCTCCATGCTATTGATTATGTTCCACATATGAGTGAAACCATATAATTGTCCTTTCCTGCTTGACTTATTTCACTGAACATAATCCCCTCCAGTTCCGTCCATGTCAGTGCAAACAGTCAGTATTCATTTCCTTTCTGATGGCCGAGTAATATTTCATTGTATAAATGAACAACATCTTCTTTATCCATTCATCTGTTGAAGGGCATCTCAGCTCCTTTCACAATTTGGCTATTGTAGACATTGCTGCTATGAACATTGGGGTGCATATGGTCCTTCTTTTCACTACATCTGTATCTTTGGGGTAAATACCTAGTAGTGCAATTTCAAGGTCATAGGGTAGTTCTATTCTTAACATCTTGAGGAACTTCCATACTGTTTTCCAGAGTGGCTGCACCAACTTGCATTCCCACCAACAGTGTAAGAGGATTCCCCTTTCTCCACATCTTTGCCAGCATTTGTCGTTTCCTGTTTTGTTAAATTTTGCCATTCTAACTGGTGTAAGGTAGTATCACATTGTGGTTTTGATTTGTATTTCCCTGATGGCTAGTGATATTAAGCATTTTTTCATGTGTCTGTTAGCCATTTCTATGTCTTCTGGGGGAAAGTGTCTGTTCATGTCTTCAGGCACAAACTTTCATATACCATTTTCTTTTGCCTTTTCTACTAAGAGAAAAAGTTATGGAAACAGGCACCAAGACTTTTTTCCTCCCATTTTTTTTTTTTCTTTCTAAGAGCATGCTTAGTGAAAGAAAGCCTAAATCATGGATGTTGTTTTTCTAGAACACATGAAAGATATGGTTTCAGACTCCTCAAAACTGTCTGAGTCCCTCAAAACTGTCTGAAATGTTACACTTAAGTGTGGTAAGAGAAAACTACAGTCAAGTTTAAGTCAAAAGATCTAATAGCCTGTGACCTTAAAAAACCCACTTTCTCCAACTCAATCATCTAATCTGTAAAATGGGGATAATAAAAACATTGTGGTTACCCTACAAGCTAGTTTTGAGAAGTAATTGGAGTAAGAGACATAAAAAGATTTACAAATTATAAAGTGTAACAACATTTAAATTAATGAAAGAAGTGCATCTGCCATGTCATCAATTTCTTATAACAACACCAAGATATGGGCAGAAGTTATTATGCCCATTTACAGCTGGGAGGTGAGGGGAAAAAAAGGAAAAGGATTAAACTATCTGCTTGAACTCTTTTAGAAAGTTGGTTACGAAGCCAAGACCAGAACTCCCTGGTTCCATTATCCACTGGCTCTCACCTGTGCTGATTATTCTCTCTGTGCTGTTTCCCCGTATCCACTCTCTGGATTCCGTTCTCTGCAGTATACAACCTCCTGTTTCTTCTGACTTCAGGTTGGACTGAATAGAAAGACCAGAAGTTAGGAAGAGAGAGAGTTTGGGGTATTTCTTCCATTATTCTCTCCCTCCTCAGCACTGTGGCTCTGGCTATGGTTGCATTCCCTCTGCAACTTCAACCCATGTCTAGAGCCTCAATCCACAATGATAGGTCTCATGGAGTTCCAATACCATCGTGTCTCTCCACTCACTCTTTGCTCTCCAGACCTATGCAATCAACAGCTTCTTTTCACTGCTAGTCCCACGCACCTCATAATCGCTTCCTGGGTGCCTCAGCCCTGCCTACATATCTCTAAATAGTATCTTCTTTAAATTCTCTGCAAAATTTCAATTGAGCATGCTTACTGCCTTCTGCTGGATTCCTGACTGATAAACACTCCCTTTCAAAATATGTGCTCACAGGTTGCCATCACCTTATTTACAATTCCTCTCTCAGCCCTCTCCCTCTCTCTCCTCAGATTTCTTCCACAGAAGCCATTCTCTAGGCAACAACTCATTATGGGCATGCACTGCCCTTTCCTAATTTTCTTTATTAATTTAAAAACTGCTAAGCTCTCTCCTTAGCTTCGTTTCCCCCACCTTCTCTTCCTCCACTGTCTCATACTATTGTTTCCCCCACAGTAGAGAATTTGAACTGTTTGATCTGTCTGCTTATATTCTGGATCTGAGAAACAATATTAAAGCCCTTTCTGAGAGAAATGTAGTCTATTCACACCATGTGTTTCTTCAAACTCTATATTTGTAAACTATCTCAAAAAAAAAAAGAGAGAGAAAGAAGAAGAAGAAGGGCAAGGGGATAGGGAAGGAGAAGGAGAAGAGGAAGAAGAAAGACAATTCTGCCTAAAAGAGATTTAAAAAAAATTGACCACCTTATCAGTTTTGCCCTCAAGGTTATAGGGAATATTCCCACCCTGGCAGCACAACAAAGTTCATCTTCTTTCAGACTAGACCACTATTGTTACCAGGCACATGGGCTGCTAACTGTCTCCAAGGCTGCAATAAATCAGTGGTCCAATGGTCTTTTCCACCGTTGAAATTTATGGCAGACACAGTCACAATAGTCATTTTGGCTCTCTAGGGTGCTTTCTCACTAAAGACCATGAGTTTGGTGGTTAGACATAACCTATAATAATAGCTTTGTCTTTCTAGTGTGTGGCTGGAGGGAAAAAAAATAAATAAAAATGCCCTTGTATTTTTATGTTAGAATGCACAACAGAAGCATCCAAGAGCTGACATATCATTCAGGATTTCTAAGCCCCCTCCTCCCCTCCTTGCTGTGAAAAATAATGATCTGTTGATCTCTAATTGTCATTCAAACTGTGGGCCCATGAAGCCAGCATCTGTCTCTGCATTGGCCTCCTCTTCTCTAAATGTACTGGCTGTCACCAAAAGGGAAATAGCACTTTTTGTGACACTTTCCAAACTACATTACTCATGAAGAGCTGACAATAATTACCAACAAATTGAAATGGATGCCCAAAATTATGACTGTAGAGCCTAGAAAATAACTGGTATTTCTACTACAGTTCAAGAGTATGAGACTTCATAAGTTATTTTATGACATTTTGGCTACTGATCACAGGTAAAAATTATCCACGCTCAATTAAAGAAAGATGAAAGTTCAGCTTTCTATAATTAAAACAGTAACTTGTTCAGCCTCAGGATTGGAAATAAATGTTAAGGATTTGTGTCTCTTTTAATCCTGAATGAAGAATTAAAGAGGAAAATTCTACTATCACTGACTTTCTTAAAATCAAGTCCTTATACATACTGGAAATTATTCATGATGAGACTCTTAGACAAGGAAAAAATAAGTCATTCTCATACTCTATGTATCATTTAGATCAGGCTTGGTAAATCTATCCAGATACTTTCTTTGGATCCTGATGCAAACATGATATGAAACTTAAGGACTTGAAAAATACCTAAGAGTATATATCAGTGTGAAAGAAAAAGCCCAAAATAACCTGCTCTGCAACTTACTGCTTTTCCTCATCTGTAAAATGGGACAGGATGATCAGTTGTATAGGTTAACTTGACTAGGATTTGTCCTCATTTAGTCATTCAAACACTAATCTAGGTATCGTTATGAAGGCATTTTGTAGACATGATTAAACTTCACAGTCAGCTGAGTTAAACAAAGGAGATGAACCTAGACAATCTGGATGGGCTGATTCAATCAACTGACAGTCCCTAAGAGCAGAATTGAGGCTTTCTTGAAGAAGAAATTTCATCTGTGCTTTCAGCTCATGCCCAGGAGTTCCAACCTCCCCTTCCTGAGAGCTTGCCCTATAGACTACAGACTAGTCTTGCCAACCCCTCTTGTATAAACCAATTTCTTGCAATAAATCTATTTAGCTACCTAGCTATGTCTATCCTACTGGTTCTGTTTTTCTGGTTGACTCTGACTGATACATAGGGATAATAATGGCTATTCTGCAGGAGTGCTATATTAACAAAATGAGATTATATGCTTAAAAATTATTTTATCACAAAATGAATGTAAGGAAGTATATGTAGCATTACTGTTTGATGAATAACTCCAATCCAGCTAATAACTCCCTATAAATGACACTCTTTCTTAATAGGCTAAACTAAACCACTGTGTTTTCCAGACTTTGCAAATTCTCCTACATTCTCCTACTGCTTTACCAGACCCTGCTTTACAGTTCTGTAGACTAAGACAGATAATCATCCCAAAACCATTTTATGGGTTTGGGATCCAGATGTGGTACTCTTCACATGGAATTGATAAAGAATCAGAGAAAGAGTCTGTGAGTAAGGGTATGAGAGATCAAGGTAAAGGCAAAGGTGTAAGGCTGGTATTCAAACAGAAGCCTAAATAAATCTGAGAAAATGAGTCCAGAATCAGAGCTAAAGGGTAAGAAGTTCAATGAAATCAGTAGGTGGAGGGGAAATCAACTCAGCTCCCCAGTCAACGGGTGAGGTGATGGGCTGGGAAAAGAGGAATTTTTTTTTTTTAACTAATTATGCTTTTTTATTTCCATAACAATAGTAGAACCTTCTGAAAAATATTTCCTTTTTTTCTTCATTTTATTTTTATTTCTTTTCAGGGTTCCAGAATTCATTGTTTATGCACCACACCCAGTGCTCCATGCAGTACATACCCTCCATAAAACCCACCACCAGGCTCACCCAACCCGCTACCCTCTTCCCCTCCAAAACCCTCAGTCTGTTTCTCAGAGTCCACAGTTGAAAAGAGGGCTTCTGACCTAAATGGTGCTCCAAATGACCCTTAGGATCAGGAGTTCCCATACCTGAGAATCAGGTGACTAGTAGCACCTTGTGGGAGAGATAATCATCAAATTCACCTCCTTTTTTTTCTGATCACACAGGCAAATTATATCCCCCAGACTCCCTTGCAATTAGATCTGGCTTTAAGACTGAATTTTTAGCCAGTGGGATGACAGTGGAATTCCAGGCAGGGCTCATAAGCACCTCCCACGCACAACTCTTTCTGCTCTTTTCTCTGCTATCTGACTGAAACGGAGCCAATCCTCAAAACAGCCCTAAAAGCCCCATAGGGAAGGTGGGAAAGCCACAAGATTCAAAGAGCCTGGGTCCCTGAGTCATTGCTTGAAGGAGAGGCATCCAGAAGAGTTATCTGCCTAAGAATATTGGCATTAGATTATTATATTAGCAAAATATGAACCTGAACTGTGCTAAGCCTTGAAAATTTGGGGGTTTATCTGCTAGGTCAGCCAGCTGACAAAACTGAACATAATAAAAAAAAAAAAAAATTCTAAACAAATTTGGCACACTGTTGCAAGAAAAGGGGGGGCAAAAAAAATCCTTAAAATATATGGCACTGGCTTTCTCAGGTAGCCAATAGCAAGGAAAATGAGAGTGCAATATGGGAGATGGGAACTCGTGCTACTCGGCTCTACTTAAGAACAATCCAACACTTAAGCTTAGAGGTTTGTCTTAAAGTCTCAGTAATAATAGGATCACTATTTAACTCATTTCCCCCAATTTCCTTCTTCATATTGGCCAGATTCCTCTTTCTTATTTTTCACTTCCCTTCTTCACTCCTTTAATCAGACTGCTTTTATCCTATCTGAATACACCATCCTGCCCTCTTCTCATCCAAGTCCTATTCTTTTTTTTTTTTTTGAAGATTTTTTATTTATTTGACAGACAGAGATCACTAGTAGGCAGAGAGTGGCGCGGGGCGGGGCGGGGGGAAGCAGGCTCCCCGCTGAACAGAGAGCCCGATGCAGGGCTCTATCCCAAGACCTGGAGATCATGACTTGAGCCAAAGACAGAGGCTTTATCCCACTGAGCCACCCAGGTGCCCTCATCCAAATCCTAGTCTTTGTCAATACCAGAGCAAGCCTCATCTCCTTCTAGAGGGGAGAACACTTCTAGAATTGCTTTAACACATGGCAATCCCATCCTCCTCTAAATACACTGTTCAGACCACTCATCTAGACACTTAGTCACACACTGTAATGTCACACACACTGTAATGTTCTGTAATGTCCTTTAATTATCCCCCCGTGGGTATCTTGTCAATTTCTTTAGGGAGGAAACAAGCCACATATTAATTGATTCTCCCACCCAGCACCTTGTAGAGCAACGGACATGCACAGGGACTCTTAGTAAATGTCAAAAATGAATCATATTTCACTCGCTCTAACTTTTACAGTAAAACCAATAGTAAGCTGAGATGGTCAAGGAAGAAAAGGCGCTAATACAACATGGTAGGAATGGCCAAGAGATGTCTTTGGAATACTAACACCAACGGGGTAGTGGTATGGCTGCAGGAGCACTATGATGAGTGAGGCTGTAAGTCTGTACACAGGATCCTCGGGAAGGCATGCTGCAGTCACTTAACAATATCTTCATGGCATTGGGGAGGGAAGTGCATCATGAAGTTTTACTTTTCACAATAGGCTTATAGCCAATGATTGTGATGATTAGAGTTCTCAAGTCATTTATAGCCAACTGGGTACTGACAATACCACTTGGAGGTCACCCTGGCATCTCGTACTCATTTTCTCTAATACTATACTCTTAATCTTATACGCCCATATCTTGTCTTCTCCTAGCCTTCTTCCTCTCAGTGACACTGCTGTATACTCAGCTACTCAAGGCAAAAATCAAAGACCAAAAAAAAAAAAAAATCAAAGAGTCAATCTTGATCATTCATTCACTTTACCTTACTCTCTCCCAACATCCTCCAAATTCTGTCTCTAAAATATCTTTAGTTTGTCTATTTCTCTCCCTCTCCTCCAGTCTACTACCTGAGTTCACTCCATCACCATCTCTTATCTAACACGATTGAAATAAATTCCTAACTGATCTCCCTGTTATTTTTTGTCATGCAATCGCCTATTCTCAATACAACAGCAGAATGACTTTTTAAATCATTAAGCAAATATTGTCACTCCACTGCTTGAAACTTTCTAATAGGCTTCCTTCCTTTTGTACTTACAATGAAACTTGAGCTCCTCTTAATGGCCTAAAACCTACGAATTTGCCTTACCAACTTCTTTGACCAGTATCACCCTAGGTCACTGGGCTTGACACACTTAGTTTCAAACACATCAAAATATATCCCTGCCTATAGACTTCGAACTTGCTATTCCTTCTGTCTGGAATTCTCCTGTCTCAGATCTTTGCAAGCCTGGTGCTTTTATATATTTCAAATCTCAACTTAAATGCTAACTCTTCAGTGAGACCTCCCTGGCTACCTTGTATAAAATAGCCTCCAAGTTCATCATTCTTTATTATTTTACCCTGTTCACTTCTGGAATTATTTGTTTTCCTGCATTTTTTTATATCTCCCTTGCTGGATCATTAATTCCATAAAAGCAGGGACCATGCCTAACTTCAACATTGCTATATCCCCAGCAGTGTGACCTTGGTAATCTTAATCCCCTTCATAGCCTTTATTTTCCCCATTTTTACGATGAGAGTTTGGGATTAGGAACCAACTAGAGACAGGCTCTGACATTCTTTGTATCCATTATTCCAAGGAAGTTTTAGAGTTTAGGACTTTCCAGACAATGACATTTCTAAATGCATTTTTCAAATGAAGTCAACCCCCTCAGGCAGCCCAGTGGGGAGGTCACAGAAAGCCAGCAAGAAGGAAGTCTGGTGAGTTGAATTACACAGTTCCTTTGCCGTGCCACTCCACCCATACTGAGGAGATGCAGCTCATTAGGTACTAAATGTTTAGTGACTGTCACTATTAATTGGTGAGTATTAATACTCTAAGGGGACTGTAAATTTCACACTGGACTCAATGACATCAGCCCCTTGCAGTCAGACAAAGCATTAGCACTAAAACACTACAAAAAAGAACTCAGAGATTATTCCTTCTCTGCTTGTAAGAGTAAATACTGGCTGCTATTTATACTGAGCATTTACCAGGATCTATATGAAATATTTTACATTTCTTTATCATTTCATTTTTACAATAAGCCTAAAGAATAGGTACTTATATTATCTTCAATTTGTGGATGGGAAAACTTTCACACAGGGAGATCTTTGCCAAAGATCACAGAGCTAATAAGTGGTGGATCCGAGATTTTAATTGGGGTCTGTCTTATTCTGAACCCTATGATCCTAACTACTAATATTGCCTGTTTCTTGTAATTATTGACTCATCATACGATTATAATTGTTTTTACCAAAGCCTTTCCTATTCTTCAAGTCTGAGCTCAAGCACCATTTCTTCCATGAGGATATATCTGACCTCCAGACATAACCACCCTCTACCTTAACTTTTCCTGCATTAGTCATATGGTATCAATCACATAGGGAAAGGAAGGTCAGACTAACATTCTTTGAGCATATACTATACACACTGACAACAACAAAAGCTTATCTCATTCTTGTAACTACCCTACAAAGTAGGCATTAAATCTGTTCTGAAATGTTAAATGGCTTGGGCAGGGTCTTACGTCTCAAAGTGGCAGGATCAGAACTTAAGCCCCAGGTTGGCCTGATATCTGCCTGAGCCCAAGCCCTTTCCACAAAATTACTCTGAACTCTCCATTATACCCCTAGATTAAATAAAGCCTACTTTCATAAACCCTCAAAGTGACATGAACCTCTTCCTTGTAGTCATTTTCAAAGTTAAAATTTTATATATAATTGTATGGCTAATAGTAACTCCCCTAACTCCATGAGGCAATGAATATGTCTCTTTTTGCCCTACTATAACCCCAGCATTCAACAAATATGTTTAATTGAATTAATAAACTGTGTATGTTTCATTACATATATCTCATGTATAAGTTTAGCCCATTTCTGCTAGACTATAAGCTCCCTGAGGTAGGTTATCTACTTAATTTGTCTCTAGATCCTGCATAATGCTTTGTACATGGTAGGAACTCAATAAACATTTGCAAAATGAAATTTGCTTATCAGTCTGTACTATTTCAACCTTTACATCATAAAAACCTACTAAGCAGGCATTAAATAAAACCACAGAGTAAGAAGGCCATATAGTTCCTTTATAAGAGAAGTCTACAGTCTAACAGGTATAAGTTTTATAACCAAGGGAAAAAATAACTGTAGTGTGAAACCCAAATCATACAACTGTACCAGTCAGGATGTGTAAAGCTATGCTGCTATGATAGACACCTGACCATCTCAATGGCTTAAAGCAAAATTTATTCCTCATTCTCACTATACATATGTTTCAAGCTGTCCAAGGGCATTGTTCCACACCTTCCTAATTCCAGGGCTGAAGTTAACAAAACAAAACTGGTTGCCATGACAGAGGGGAAAATGAGAGCAAAGCCAATCACACAGAAGCTCTTAGAGCTTCTACCTGGAAGTAATAATGTGTCACTTCTACTCATATTTCACTGGCTACCTTCCAAGTGTGGGAGTGTTCTCAGATCCCAGAGCAGGGATGAAGGAGCAAAAACATTCAGTGAATGGCACTAGTGACTGCTACAATAACAGAATGCTTAGGAGGAAACATTAAGAAATAACTTAGTTGGAACCTGACATATTACCCAGAAAAAGGTATCTCAATCACTGTTCTAAAAGCAATCCATTGTTAATACAATGATGAAACTGATCATTTTTATATCAGCTCTTGAAACAGCTGTACCTCAGTGTCCTTATCTATAACATGGGAATAAAAACAGAATTTCAGAGCTGCTTTGTAAAAGGTAATGATGTATCTGAAAGCACCTGTCAAGGGCATGGCACTAAAAATTGGTCTTTAGGGAAACAGAGTTTTCAAATACAAGTATTGTCTCTGAAATGTAGGAAAAATTAATTCCTTTAGATATATACAAAATTACTTACTTTCCCTTAAGACTGACAATTGTATTTGGCTGATATTGGCAGTCTCCCTGCTAAAATGACTTGCTGCATAAAATCACCTGTATAGGGGTGCCTGGGTAGCTCAGTGGGTTAATGCCTCTGCCTTCAGCTCAGGTCATGATCCCAGGGTCCTGGGATTGAGCCCCACATCGGGCTCTCTGCTCCGCAGGGAGCCTGCTTCCTCCTCTCTCTCTCTGCCTGCCTCACTGGCTACTTGTGATCTCTGTTAAATAAATAAATAAAATCTTTTTTTAAAAAATTACCCATATATCCCTCTAATACCAATACTCAAATAATTAGAGAAGGACCAAATGTACCATATTCTATGGCAAAAGAAGGTTGGAAAGAAGAAGGTAGTGAAAGAAGACTACTAAAATAACTGGAAACTACCTGTCCTTCCCAGGCAGATCCAAACCACCTCCATCCAGTGGGTTGTACAGTTGCCGTGATTCCTCTATCCTTCTGCTTTATTTCTTGTCTTTACACTCCTCCCTTGCACAGAGCTGTGTAGTTTCAGAGTTGCACATTCCCCAGCTTTCTTATAGCTAAGACTCAGGACCAGAACCAACAATGATGGACAACATTTCCATCCTCTTACAATCCATACTGACCCAAGTGTGTAATTGAAAGAGCTTTAAAAGGCAAATGCCTCAAATTAAATATTACTATATCTCCTTCTCTACTCATACTTCCATACAAATGTTCTCAGGATGTGGGGAAAAGCACATGTCAATGTTGTATTGTTTCTTTCAGATGCACTGAGAGGAAGTTCTCCACTTTTTCCTCCCTCCTACCCTACTCTTAAGGATGAGCCCTAATTCCAGGACACTGGGCCATGTTTGCAAGTAGAGGGTGGGGGCTATTAAGGAATGAAATGCCACTATTTATGCTCCCTTCTGCCTTCTCTTCCTTTCATGCTAATGGAATAATAGGATACAGACATGTTTCCAAATGGGAAGAGACCTAGCTTTCTTTTTTTTTTTTTAATTTTTTTATTATTTTATAAACATATAATGTATTATTGGCCCCAGGGGTACAGGTCTGTGAATTGCCAGGTTTACACACTTCACAACACTCACCATAGCACATATCCTCCCCAATGTCCATAACCCCACCACCCTCTCCCTACCAACCTCCCCCCAGCAACCCTCAGTTTGTTTTGTGAGATTAAGAGTCTCTTATGGTTTGTCTCCCTCCTGATCCCATCTTGTTTGATTTGTTCTTTTCCTACCCCCCAACCCCCTCACGTTGCATCTCCACTTTCTCATATCAGGGAGATCATATGATAGTTGTCTTTCTCTGACTGACTTATTTCCCTAAGCATGATACCCTCTAGTTTCATCCACGTCGTCACAAATGGCAAGATTTCATTTCTTTTGATGGCTGCATAGTATTCCATTGTATATATATATCCCACCTCTTCTTTATCCATTTTTTATGGATAAAAAATTTATCCTCTTCTTTATCCATTTGTCTTTTGATGGACATCTAGGTTCTTTCCATAGTTTGACTATTATGGACATTGCTGCTACAAACATTTGGGTGCATGTGCCCCTTCTGATCACTACGTTTGTATCTCTAGGGTAAATACCCAGTAGTGCAATTGCTAGGTCATAGGGTAGCTCTATTTACAACTTTTTGAGGAAACTCCATGCTGTTTTCCAGAGTGGTTTGCATTCCCACCAACAGTGTAGGAGGGTTCCCCTTTCTCCGCATCCTCGCCAGCATCTGTCATTTTCTGACTTGTTAATTTTAGCAATTCTGACTAGTGTGAGGTAGTATCTCATTGTGGTTTTGATTTGTATTTCCCTGATGCCGAGTGATGTGGAGCACTTTTTCATGTGTCTGTTGGCCATCTGGATGTCTTCTTTGCAGAAATGTCTGTTCATGTCCTCTGCCCATTTCTTGATTGGATTATTTGTTCTTTGGGTGTTGAGTTTGCTAAGTTCTTTATAGATTTTGGATACTAGCCCTTTATCTCATGGGTCGTTTGCAAATATCTTCTCCCTTTCTGTCA
The DNA here is from genome assembly GCF_009829155.1 of Mustela erminea. Taxonomy (NCBI): domain Eukaryota; kingdom Metazoa; phylum Chordata; class Mammalia; order Carnivora; family Mustelidae; genus Mustela; species Mustela erminea. The sequence goes on from NC_045614.1 coordinate 46,418,421, forward strand.
GTTGTCTTTTGGTTTTGTTAACTGTTTCCTTTGCTGTGCAAAAGCTTTTGATCTTGATGAAGTCCCAATAGTTCATTTTTGCCCTTGCTTCCCTTGCCTTTGGCGATATTCCTAGGAAGAAGTTGCTGCCGCTGAGGTCAAAGAGGTTGCTGCCTGTGTTCTCCTCAAGGATTTTGATGGATTCCTTTCTCACATTGAGGTCCTTCATCCATTTTGAGTCTGTTTTCGTGTGTGGTGCAAGGAAATGGTCCAATTTCATTTTTCTGTATGTGGTTGTCCAATTTTCCCAACACCATTTGTTGAAGAGACTGTCTTTTTTCCACTAGACATTCTTTCCTGCTTTGTTGAAGATTAGTTGACCATAGAGTGGAGGGTCTATTTCTGGGCTCTATTCTGTTTCATTGATCTATGTGTCTGTTTTTGTGCCAGTACCATACTGAGACCTAGCCTTCTTGAGTCTTAGTTTTTCTTCTTTTTTGTCTATTCCTACAGCATAAGTGATAAACTGGCCTAGAGTAAAGTCAATACTGCATTTGAAATTGTGAGTGACATAAAACAAGAGAGTATCAAGTAACCACCATTGGCATTTTAATTTTCAAGTTGCTTTTCATCTTCTGTCTCACCATGTGTAGCGATCTATATGAGCTTCATAGAGTTGCCACATCAAAGTACTCACAAACTAGACTGCTTAAAATAAAGAAAATTTACTATCTCTCAGTTCTGAAGTTTAGAAGACTGAAATCAAGATACCAGCAATGTTATGTTCCCTCTGAAGCCTGTAATGGAATCCTTCCTTGCCTCTTTGTAGCTTGTGGTTGTTTGCCAGAAAGCTTTAGAATTCTTGGTTTATACCTGCATCACACCAATCTCAGCCCTCCTGCTCACATGGCATTCCTCCTGTCTGTTTCTTCACATAGGCATTTTCTACTTCTTTTTCTTTTTTTTTAAGATTCTTATTTATTTATTTGACAGACAGAGATCACAAGTAGGCAGAGAGGCAGACAAAGAGAGAGGAGGAAGCATGCTCCCTGCTGAGCAGAGAGCCCAATGCAGGGCTCTATCCCAGGATTGTGGGATCATGACCCAAGCCAAAGGCAGAGGCTTTAACCCACTGAGCCATCCAGGCACCCCATATAGCCATCTTCTTATGTGGACACAAGTCATACTAGATTAGGGGCCCACCCTACTCTACTGTAACATCATCTTAATGGGCTTTCTTTCCAAATAAGGTCAAATTCTGAGGTCCTGGAGCTAGAACTTCAACATAATCTTTTTAAGGTGGGGACACAATTCAATCCATAAAAAAACCTTATGGGTAAGATTTTCAGGAGATATTATTAACGGGTTAAAAGAGTTTATATGAAATTTCTAGATCTATAGTCTAACCTTCTCATTCTATGCATATGAAAACTGATTAATAAAATGTCTATACTGCCTAGAGCAATATATACTTTTAATGCCATTCCGATCAAAATTCCACTGGTATTCTTCAAAGAGCTGGAGAAAATAATCCTAAAATTTGTATGGAATCAGAAGAGACCCCGAATCGCTAAGGAAATGTTGAAAAACAAAAATAAAGCTGGGGTCATCACGTCACCTGATTTCAAGCTTTATTACAAAGCTGTGATCACCAAGACAGCATGGTACTGGCATAAAAACAGACACATAGACCAGTGGAACAGAGTAGAGAGCCCAGATATGGACCCTCAACTCTATGGGCAAATAATCTTCGACAAAACAGGAAAAAATATACAGTGGAAAAAAGACAGTCTCTTCAATAAATGGTGCTGGGAAAACTGGACAGCTATATGTAGAAGAATGAAACTCGACCATTCTCTTACACCATACACAAAGATAAACTCAAAATGGAAAAAAGACCTCAGCGTGAGACAGGCATCCATCAGAATCCTAGAGGAGAACATAGGCAGTACTCTCTTCGATATCAGCCACAGCAACTTCTTTCAAGATATGTCTCCAAAGGCAAAGGAAACAAAAGCGAAGATGAACTTTTGGGACTTCATCAAAATCAAAAGCTTCTGCACAGCAAAGGAAACAGTCAAGAAAACAAAGAGGCAACCCACGGAATGGGAGAAGATATTTGCAAATAACAGTACAGACAAAAGGTTGATATCCAGGATCTATAATGAACTCCTCAAACTCAACACACACGAAACAGGCAAACATATCAAAAAATGGGCAGAAGATATGAACAGACACTTCTCCAATCAAGACATACAAATGGCTATCAGGCACATGAAAAAATGTTCATCATCATTAGCCCTCAGGGAGATTCAAATTAAAACCACATTGAGATATCACCTTACACCAGTTAGAATGGCCAAAATTAACAAAACAGGAAACAACATGTGTTGGAGAGGATGTGGAGAAAGGGGAACCCTCTTACACTGTTGGTGGGAATGCAAGTTGATGCAGCCTCTTTGGAGAACAGTGTGGAGATTCCTCAAGAAATTAAAAATAGAACTTCCTTATGACCCTGCCATTGCACTCCTGGGTATTTACCCCAAAGATACAGATGTCATGAAAAGAAGGGCCATCTGTACCCCAATGTTTATAGCAGCAATGGCCACGATCGCCAAACTATGGAAAGAACCAAGATGCCCTTCAACGGATGAATGGATAAGGAAGATGTGGTCCATATACACTATGGAGTATTATGCCTCCATCAGAAAGGATGAATACCCAACTTTTGTGGCAACATGGACGGGACTGGAAGAGATTATGCTGAGTGAAATAAGTCAAGCAGAGAGAGTCAATTATCATATGGTTTCACTTATTTGTGGAGCATAACAAATATCATGAAGGACAAGGGGTGTTAGAGAGGAGATGGGAGTTGGGGTAAATTGGAAGGGGAGGTGAATCATGAGAGACTATGGACTCTGAAAAACAACTGAGGGGTTTGAAGTGGCAGGGGGGTAGGAGGTTGGGGTACCAGGTGGTGGGTATTATAGAGGGCACAGATTGCATGGAGCACTGGGTGTGGTGAAAAAATAATGAATACTGTTTTTCTGACAATAAATAAATTGAAAAAATTTTAAAAAACTGATTAAAAACAATGAAATTGCCTCTTCAGTGTCTCATGGCAGTGACAGAGATCAAGGTAACAAATGGGAAGTGGCAGGGTTATCTGGTTTAGTGAGGGTCACCTCAGTGATCCTCCTTTGCTGATTCAGCAGATTTGTAGTCTTCAAATATCTTCTTCCCAAATGTCGTGCTTGGTGGAAGAAGATGAGCATCCTAGATAGACGAGAGCAGGTGGTCAGCTAAGGGTTTCATAAATAGTTATTCTCCCCTTCCTGGAACTGATCCGACTAGTCTCAGGGTTAGCCCATAGCTCTGGACATACATGCTTCTCCCTCCCATCTTGTATTTCCCAGAGAACTCACTGCACATGGCTGCTTTCCAGTGACACTACTATAATACCAAGCAACTACCTGGCAATCAGACATGCTCTCCTCTCAAATGCAATATTACTGACCTAGGTGCTAACTGGAAACTGCTACTTAATAATCCATCATTTTCTTTGCATTTTTAATCCACTCTTTTGTACACATAAACTGCCTCTCACTATATCTCTAAGATATAGGCAAAGCAATTACTGCTTGAACAATGGGAAAATAAAGATCAAAGAGACTAAGAGGAATGCACAAATTTATAGCACACTTTAGGAAGTGGACTACAATCCCAGAATCTCCCAACCTACAGAGTCCCCATTGCCCTTCCATATCCATTATGATATGGCCTTTGAAATTGGGGAAAGGAATAGTCATAAGATTTAAGAGCTGGAAGGAAATTAATCTTATTAAGTAGTACAGAAGGGAGAGCGGAGGACAAACAATTCCCAAGATGTACACTAAAACATCAAATAATTGACACTGCCCCCATGTGATCTGTGCCCATTAATAATTTCACCTTTCCAGTGTAAGAGAAATATAAAATATGCACAAGCTGGTGAATAATATAACACTTATAAAATCCTTCAAATGGAAACTGAAGATTTACCATAATCACTGGCTCTGAAATAATTTAGGAGCCCTACAATCACCTTTCCTGGGGGTTAAAAACTGCCATCCACCGCAAAATTAGTCTCTACCAAATCCATTTCCAAAACAATCAATAGCAATACATTAAAAAAAAAAAAAAAGAAGAATGCCTGAGAAATAATAAAGACTGATAAAACAAAGCACATCAGAGAAAACTCAAGCATGACCTTTTGAGCAATACCATTTGTTAAGCTGACACTTTGTGTGATAAATAACTTTTAAATAAATGCATGCAGGCCAAAAGTGATAGAAAGAACAGTATATGAACATAATTGCAATGCAGAACCTTAATATGGCTTTCAAAGCAATCTTACCTTCACCTGAAAGAGCTTCGATTTAAGGAATTTATCATATAATGATAAAGTATTTTGAAATGTCAGTGCTGGGTCCAGAAATCATCAAAGGAAACATAAGATCAGTAGAAACTGAAAAATTTGATGACTGCAGCAAAAATACCATGATAATCTACCAACTTGTCAAATTATATTATTCTCCCTGGCATCAGTATCCCATCCTCAGAAACCTGTACAAATGCTGTAGCAAACAGTTAAAATATTTTATTCAGGTGTATGTTTATTTGCCTGTTTTTAAAGACTTCTTTACCCTCTACCTTCCCTTTATCTGTCACAACCTTTTAGAAACAAGAACATGCCTATTCCCAATATTACGTAATATTTATGAGACTCTCATAAACAATACGCTGGAGGTCTGTCATCTCCATACCCAACTTTCTTGACCCTGGGTCCCAGAGAAATCAATCAATAAACATCCACAACAGTAATAAAACCTCTTAATAGGTATTGAGCTTTTAACTCTGTGCCAGGTCCTACTAAGGGCTCACAGACACAATCTTTCTCATCTGCACAACAAATGTGCAATATAGGCATTATAATGATCCCCATTTCACACAGAAGAAAACAGAGACTCAGGAAGGTTAGGCAATAAACCCAATATCATGCAACTGATATAAACAAAGGTCTTTCCAGCTCCAGCACGTTATGGACAAGCTTGACCAATCCATAGTATGGCTTCCCCAATTTGCCTTGCCTCTGTGCATGCTGGTGAAAGAAATACTGCAGTAGAGTGAAGATGCCCTTTCTTTATTCAGCATGGAGTGGGCGTTCACCTACTGAACCAAGTCATCAAACACAGCAAAAAGACTTAGGGAATGGCTGAAAAGTGCTATGGGACAGATGATTAAATGGCAGAAATATAATGAAGTGGGAAAATGTGAAAAGTAAAAAAGCAGATTTTAAAACCCTACAAATGTGAAAAATAATGTTACCCTCTCTTATTTACTATATTCTGAATATTTTCTGAATTACTTTTCTGTATTCATTCATTAACCCCTCAAAACAGCTCTATTTATTTGCATATATCAAGTGTATTTGTTTTCTTTGGCTGCTGTGGCAAATTTCCACACACTAAGAAGCTTGAAACAACAGAAATTTATCTTTCAACTGAGATCTAAGTGGTTTTACTTGTTTTTATTTTTTTTTTTAATTCCAGGATAGTTAACATACAGTATTCTATTAGTTTCAACAGAAATGTATTATCTTACAGTTCTATAGTTCAGAAATTTAAAGCAGCTCTCAATAAACTAAAATCAAGGTGCTGGCAAGGCTTCCTTCCTTTCTGGAGGCTCTAAGGAAGAATCCTTTTCTTTGAACTTTCCAGCTGCTAGAGGCTGCCCACATCCCTTAGCTCCTGAACATCTTCCTCTCTCTTCAAAATCAGTGATATCTGGTCATGTCTTCCTCACACTGCCATTCCTCTGGCCGTTTTCCTCTTCCATTTTTAAAGACCCTTGTGATTACACCGGTAACACCTAGATAATCTAGGATACATAGCAACCTGAAATCTCCTGTGCCCTATAACCTAACACAACCACAGGTTCTGAGAATTAAATGCTCTTTTCTCTGTCTGCATTGTCTTATGAAACCACAGATTCAAGGATTTGAGACAGTGACAGAGCAGGGATCAGGAGCCTGGATTTACAAATCAATAATTATAATTGTTTTATATGTGCTGGACACTGTTTAGAAGTACTTTGTATTTTTATAAATGAAGAAACTGAGGAATCAAGAGTTTAAATGCAACACAAGATTATACAGATAGTAAATGTACAAGTCAAGATTTGAATCCAGGTATTATGGCACCAGAATCTGTGTCTGTAATGACCAGGAGACACCACTGCCAAGCAGGTGTGCTCATATATTCTACCAGACTATCCCACCATCATCTTAAGCACTGCCCACACCCCTACAGCCATTATAAAAGGTCATGTACATAACAAATGCTCGTTATGTATGTATTAGGTTTAGAAAAGGCCTTAAAATGTAGTACTGTTTAGGGTCATGTTTAAGAATGAGGAAGCAGCAGCAGATATTCCCGGCAATTGGATATGACAAACCTAGGAAAAATATGGTCAAGAAGGTGCCCAGGTTAAGGTACCAGGGAATTGGCTGGATCTTCCTAGGATGGAGAGGAAATTCTGTTGAAAGAAGTCTGAGAAAGTAAGAGAGAAATCAGATATGAGTAATGTGGGTCTAGGGAAGCCATTTGGTGGCCACATAGGTGATGAGTTCCTCAAGATACTATGTTAACTAGTACCTCTAATAATGCAAAAAAAAAAAAAAAAAAAAAAAACCAAAAACAAAAACAAAAAAGAAAAACCACAAAAACCTCAAAGCTGAAGGAAAAAATTAACATTATTAGAAGCAAACTAAGACAAGTGTAGTTCCTTGGATAGATTCTGAGAAAAGTTTTCAAGACATGTTCAAGAAAATACAAGCAAAAAAAAAAAAAAAAAACACTCAATAACAACTGTTAATCCAATGCCTCTTTACCAGTCAGGTTTAGTTAATAGTTTTTATATCGCATTTAATTTTCAATTTGTGAGATGTCAATCTGGGAGGTTTTGTTGGTGGGACTACTCTAGCAATTACTTTAGCAATTACACCCAAATAATGGATTACTGCATTCAACAAACTTGTAAATAAAAACTGCATTTCTTTTCATTAGAGGGAATGAACTATAGAGAAAAGAAAGAATTTAGGACAACATATTAGAAAAATTGACCACTCTAAATATATACTAAGTTTTCATGTGACAGATTTCTAGAAATCTGTATAGTAATTCCACAAATATACTTCTACAATTTTCTAAAGATTCATTTATTTTAAAGAAAGACTGTGCACCTGTGAGTGAGAGGAGGTGTCGAGGGAAAGAATCTCAAGCAGGTTCCCCGCTGAGCTTGGAGCCCAACTTGGGTCTTGATCTCATGAACTTGTGATCATAACCTGAACCAAAACCAAGTCAGACACTGAACCAACTGAGTCAACCAAATATACTTACATTAAAATAGCCAAAAGACAGCACTACTCCCTGTAGACAACCCCAGCTTCAGCATAAGACTGTAGATAGCAGCTAGATGCCCTTGCTGCTCTAATAATACTTAATATGAGGGCTGTAGCCAGCTGAGCACCTAACACAACTTGGTTTGTTCTCGAACTTTCAGGAAAGCAGTTATTTTCTCCTTCCTGTTTCTCATTTCAAAGTCCCTTCTATGTCAATAGGAGCAGGAAAGGAAGGCCCTTAGAAATTGCAGTTTTGGAAATGAAAGCTTAAGTCTTCCAGACTAGACATTAACTTTTAAAGAGTATCTGAAATTCCAACTCTATGATACCCAAAAAGATGGTGGGGATAGTTTTGTCCATGAACAAATACACAAATCTCTGAAAACTCAGCATGTGTCTCAACAAAATAAAAAAATAAATAAATCTCACATTCTTCCCCAAAGTCATTCTTTCATTTTATCTAACAAATTTGTATTCATCTCCTACCAGATGACTGACACTGAGGATAAAGTCACAAAAATGAACAAAAATGGAAATAACTCTTGCCTTCAGATGTTTGTGAAATAATTACACAAATAAATGTAAAATGGAAACTGTTATTAATTTTACAAACTTCCTAAAAGTAACTTTGACCTGGGACCTAAAAAGCAAGGTGGAGGTCACTAGGGCATGGCAGAGGTGGGATCTAGGTAAGGAGAGTCATCCTGGAAGAGGATACAGCATAGGAAAAAGCCCTATAGCAGGCCCTATAGCCCTATAGCAGGCCCTATAGCCCTACAATGTAGTTAAGGAACTGAAAGAAGGTAGTGCCTTCTTTCAAAAGAAGGCAAAATGCCTGGCGACTGTGGCATGAGTTGAGACCAAAGAGATAGTCAGAGTTAAACTATGCCAAGTGAAAGATTTAGGTTCTTACAAACGCAATGAGAAAGCATGGAAGCAGAGGTTGATAGAGAAGGAATAATAGAGAGATTTGCATTTTGAAAAATCTCCCTAGCTGATCTGTGGTAAACAAATGCGTGGAGACAATAAATAAGGGCGGAACTAAAGTGGTGACAATAGGAAATGAAATTAAGGGATTTCCGACTTCACATGATATGCATACAGACTATCTGGGCAAAGCAATAAATGGCAGTCTCTCAAGCTATATGGTTAGCCTTGTCAGAAGAAAACTATGTGGTGAGGCTCATATATTCATTCGCAACTATGTGGTGAGGCTCTATATTCATTAAGAGAACAGACTTTCAAGCCAGACTTTCTAGCATGGAGTCCCATGAATGCCACTGTGTATCCTTACAAGTTATGCAATCTATCTGCTTCAGGAGGGGAAGGGATAATAATACAGAATCCACAATCCCTTATCCAAAATCTTCAGAGTCAGATCTTTTCTGAAATTCACAACTTTTCAGACTTTGGAAAGGTAGGAGGTTTTATTAAGTATTATGTAATATTTGCAACAAAGGGTTGGGTAATATCTCATAACCAAATCATCGACATGTTTTAAAGCAAAATGTATGATTATTTATACTACATGCTATAAAGACAATAGCAGATTTATGTCAGTTCATATCAAGTTTTGCCACCAATGAGTCTGTACGAATGTTCAAAAAAATTTTGTTTTTCAGGTTTGTTTGTTTTTTTTTTGTTTTGAAATTCAGAATTGCAAGTAAGGGACTGTGGACCTGCAGTAACTTTCTGTTAGAGTCATTGGGAGGAATAAATGAATTATTATTTGTAAGCACCTGGCAGAGTGCCTAACACATAGTAAATGCTATAAAAAGCATTCATTTATGAAATAAAGCTCCAATGTACAAAACCAGCAAGCTACATGAACTTAGGAATTCCTAATCCATAACATACAAGGAATACCAAGGATGACCTCTGAGGTCCTTCTAGTTTTCAAGTTCCATAAGACTTCAAAAATGTCTTGAGGAGTGTGTGTTTTGAGTTTTGTGGAAACGGCAAGGATAGACCCTGAATCCACTCCTGACAAGATATAGATAATGCTATAGCAATTTTACACCCTCCCCTCCCACTTCTTCTATCCCCATGGGCAATTTAGTTATGCTCAGACCTCAGACCTCTTCTCCAATACTCTCACCCCATCCTCTAAGATCTCAGCCTGGACAGCCTCACAGTGCCCCAGCCTCACAGTTCTACTGTTACGACAGATTCAGTCATAAACCTAAGCTCCATAATTGCCAGTATGAATCATCAAGCACCAGAAAGAAACAACTCCTCAGCCAAGCACTATCCTTCCCTAGAAAATGGAAGCCAACAACTATCCTTACTCTGCTTCCCTCAAATGTATTTGAGAAAGGGCCAAAATTAGCATCAAAAAGTCTAGCCATAAGACTTTGGAAGAGTCAGAAACTTAACTGCTCAAACCTTGGTTCTCCTTTGTGCAATATTAGGATAATCAGAATTGAACCTATTCTCCTTTCTTCATACAGGTGCAATGAGGGTCAAACAAGGTGATCCAGGTAGACGTTACCTTACAGGGTATAGCATATTGGTAATTACTACCGTTACTTTACAACTGAAGTACTTTCTGCATGGGAAAGATGTCCTAGTAATGGATAGTCTCCTCAGTAAAGTTAAAATCAGCATTTTCAATGTTTTATTGAAGAAAGAAACAAACATTTATTGAGGTCTCATCATATGCCAGACACTATTCTAGGGACTTTTACATGTGCTATTTAATCAGAGGACTTACTTTCGTGGATAGTATCATCACATGCCTTATTCAGTTACTAAGTGTTTCTTGGTCTGTATTTCAAGGAGAATACAGTTTGATGAAAATCAAAAGCATTTATGACAGATTGTTAGCTTAGAAATAATAACCCCTTAAATCAGTACAGCACTTGACATTTTATAAAGGGCTTGTTCAGTCACCGTTGCACTTGATTGTCCCAACAAGATACAGTTATTAGCCCCATGTGACAGAGAAGGAAACTGAGGCTGAGCTAACAGCTTGATAAGGGAGGAACTCGGGAATCAGACTCAGGACTAAACGTGTCTGGGTGCATGTTCTTAACCTCTGATCTCTGCACAATCTCTGCTGTCCTGGGAAGGCCTGTGCTGCAGCACGATTTTTAATGAACAAATGCTAACTTCTTTGTTCACATCATTTCTACAAACTATTTCATTTGGAAGGCTAGTAAAACAGCATGGGACACAACAAAAGTGCTTTCGTTAAACCAGGATAGCAAATGCAAGCTCAGAGAAAGAAATAAATACCCTAATGGTCACTTGTCACATGAAAATGAAAAAGTAAGGCTTGGACCAGGATGCAGTTCTCTGCCCTCTCCTTCAAGGTCCTCCTAATAAGTCTGACTTATGGTATGTAAAGTTCTAGAGCAGAAGGAAAATCGACGTTTGTTTGCCTTGCTGCACTATTTCCCTTCCTATGTCAGATGGTACTGTGGAAAGCCACAATGAAGACTTAATAGGTTCTTCCATATTTCAAAATGCGTTTTTCCATTACTTTTTCTTTTTTTTTTTCCACAATGAAACAGAAAAGCAATTACCACTCCGTCTGCTCATCTTGATACTCATGCTTCACTGGGTTAGAAAGAAGAGGAATTGGGAATGGGAAATCTAAAACCAAAGACCTAGAGCCAGAAGAAAATGAACAAAGTTTTTAACTCAATGAGATTTCCATGGAAATTTGCAGTTAAAGTTTCTATCTTACTCCATTTCTGAGAAACACCTAATTGCATCTGATTAAGGCAAGACAGGTATGGCTATATTTTTTTTTTTTCAGTAATGATTTTAAGATTCCGGTAGTCTAATATAAGTATACCTTGCTTATAGTGATTTACACTTTACAAAGAACTTTCACATACATCATCTCATTTATTTCCTAAAACACTGCTAATTCTTTAAGCAATCATTTGAACTTAGAATTTAAAAGGATTGGGAGGAGGGTTGGATTATCATTTTGAGTGCCTACCAAGTGCTAGTCATTGTACTGAATGATTTGCATTCATTATCACCAATCCTTAATACAATCTGGCAAGGCAGGCACATCAGTCAGGGTCCTAGCAGAATTTAAAGTCATCTAAGGAGGAATGCTGCAGTAACTTGAGATTATCAACAGCTTTTGGGAATTCTGAGAGGCTGCAAATGGCAACTGAAACTTTGGCTCTCCTGGAAGTTGAGCAGCCAAACTTTGTGATGCAGCAGGGAAATAGCCAAGGGGATAGAAACTCTAAACTCACTATCCACACCTGCTAGTACCTTCCACACCAGCACCCTCCACTAAATGAACACAATTGGAACCAGAGGGCAAAGGATCCCACTGGTGGAACCTATGTAAGTGCCTAGCACAGAGGAAGCTAGAAAAGGGTAAAAGGTAGATCTAGGTCAGGAAAAAGAAGTTATCCAGTACAATCCACTCCCTTTTCACCAGACCACTGTCCTCAAAAAAACCCCAGGCAAGACTCGTGGATCCCACTGGTGGAGCCTATGTAAGTGCCTAGCACAGAGGAGGCTAGAAAAGGGTAAAAGGTAGATCTAGGTCAGGGAAAAGAAGTTATCCAGTACAATCCACTCCCTTTTCACCAGACCACTGTCCTCAATAAAACCCCCAAGCAAGACTCGTGCTTCTTTCCTTTCCAAGTCTCCCAGACAGGATGTATCTGCTTTCTTATTTCTTTAATAAACTCTGCTCTCAGTTTCTGCTGGCTCCTGTTTCTTTTCCATCATTCACGAAGCCAAGGACCGCCCGTCCTGGTTGGCCCTGCAGGATCATCACACTGACCAAGACTGTTAGGCAAGAGGCACCACAGTGGATCCCTAAAGGCTCAGATATAGTCCTCCTCACTCCATTGTGGAGCAATCACCCATTTCCCCTGGTAATCAAGATCACTCACCGCACCAAGTACAGTGAACTCTTTTCTATCTTATGGTCCAGCAACACGAGGAGCACATAATGTCCAGGAGCAATTTTAGCTTCCAATTCACTGGGACCATGACTGTATCCTATTTGGATGCATACTTTCTTTGAGCATTAGGATCTCTGGGACATGAAGCAGAAGTTCTTCCCATAGGGACGCCTGGGTGGCACAGTTGGTTGAGCATCTGACTTTTCGTTTCAGCTCGGACTGTGATCTGAGGGTCATGAGATCAAGCCCCATGTCCAGCTCTGCACTCAGCATGGAGTCTGCTTAGGACTCTCTCTCCCTCTGCTAAATAAATAAATCTTTAAAAAGAAGAAGAAGAAAAGTTCTTCCTTCTTCCCATGGGTTCGGGTGTATTTGAATTGGGTATATTTGTAAGACAGGCCATTCCCATCTTCACCCTTGGTTCTGACCAAGAGTGTCTCCCGACCAAACTTCAGTCATGCTTCTTTGGGTGCTCTTCTCAATAAGGCCCTGACATTTGAGCTTTCATGTTGTTCTCTGCATTGTCAAATTTTAGCAAGAACACTGCTAAATAAGTTTAGCCATAATCTTCCATCCTCAATATCTGATCAGGATCTTCATCTTCATAATCATATCGTATGTGGTGTCTAATGTCCCTGGCCTGCCTTCAGCAAAAATTTTCTTAGGTTGGGTGAGCCAGAATCCCTTTTCCCCCTGATGTTTCCTCTAAGTAATTTTCCATTCACTGCCCGTTACCCTGTTCCTTGGCTATAAAGTCCCACTTTTCCTTATTGTATTCTACTTTCTCTTTCCTACTACAAAACTTCATTGTAGTATTCTCTCTCTCTCTCTTTAAAGATTTATTTGAAAGAGAGAGTGCCCAAGCAGGGGGAGTAGCAGAGGGAAAGGGAGAAGCAGGCTCCCCTCAGAGCAGAGAGTCCAATGTTGAGATCTGTCCTAGGGCCCTGGGATCATGATCTGAGACAAAGGCAGATGCTTAACTGACTGAGCCACCCCAGCAGCCTATACTATTCTCTCTTAAATAAAGTATTCTTTACCATCTTTAACAAGAATCACAAATATTTTTTTTTTCTTAGTCAGTTTTCAGACCTCAGCATTCTAGCTACAAAGGATGACACTGTATCCATTGGTCATCATGAAAGACAGCACTCCAAAATTTGCAGAATATTATCTTCCTACTAGCGTCATAACTGAGCCTTCACCAAGCCAGTCCACTATTCTGTTAAGTGGCTGATTCTAGATGATGTGGGACATGATAAAACCAATGAATTCCATAGGTGTGAGCTGACTATGGCACATATTCTGTTGGAAATGTGACCCTGCGTCAGAAGTAATATTGGGATACTACTGTGATGGCAGAAGAGTAGAGAGCAGGGAAAGAATATATACACACGAAATATGTCTTTATCCTTTGAAGACAAATCAAAGTGCACTCCATGAAATAAGAGGTCCAACATAATTAATCTGTCACCAAGTGGCCATCTGCTCCCTCTAAAGAATGGTCACAAGTAGCTGGGAGTTTAACATTATCTTCTGTTGTGAGCAGGTTGGACACCAAGTATTTAAAAGGAATTTCTATGTTGTTGAGCTCCTGAATAATAATCTCTCCTTGCCCTTGAGCCATTTGTAAAAGATCCCACCATGCAAGTACTGGGACATCCAAAGAATGGGCATCTGGCCCACCTGGTTACCTACAGCCTCATTCACAATGGATGCTCTATACATTAATATGGAATACAAATATCTATATTCACACCAGAAAAGTTTGTCCGCTTACTTCTCTCCCAGAATCCTGATGCCCATAGGGTACCCACTCCCACTGTCTAAACTGAACCTGAAACCAGTGGGCAAGAATGGCGATTGACACAGTTCACAAGTCATCCTCCCAAACATAGAACAAGCTAGGCCAGAAAGCAGGTTTCCCACTCAGCAGATATTATTGTCCTCTTTCTCAGATAAACTGAGACACAAAAGGCTAAATAGTTTGCCTGACGTCACACAGCTAAACAAGGAAGCTGAGATTCAAACCTTCCATTCTAAAGCTTGTTCTCTTCTTTAGACCATTAAGACCACATGGAGGAATAGAAAGCCTCTCAGATTCCTGTCAAAGAGAATTAAGTTCATCTGAGAAGCAAACCGATTAACAGCTTTAAAATTTTTTTACATTGATAAGTAAAACCCCAAATTCCCTCCTGTGGTCATTAAAGTTAAATCTGAAAGATCATGATGAGCAAGGAATTTAAAGAGCTTTATTATTTCACTCAGTGGAATATGTACTTAAAGATGGCTTCAGCTCCAATTGTCAGTCCCTACAGTTCCTATATTATAGGAATATAATGAGGCAATATTAGTAATTTTAAACTTTCATATATTAAAATTCAAAAAGAACACAGATGAAATTAATTTTAATAATGTACTTTATTTATTTTTTTTAAAGATTTTATTTATTTATTTGACAGACAGATCACAAGTAGGCAGAGAGGCAGGCAGAGAGAGAGGAGAAAGCAGGCTCCCCGCTGAGCAAAGAGCCCGATGTGGGGCTTGATCCCAGGACCCTGGGATCATGACCTGAGCTGAAGGCAGAGGCTTTAACCCACTGAGCCACCCAGGTGCCCCAATAATGTACTTTATTTAACCCAATATGTCCAAGATGTTATCATTTCAACATGTAATATAAAATATAATATAAAAATATTCGTGGGATTTTTACATTCTTTATTTAATAAATAAAGTCCTCAAAAATCCAATGTGCATTTCATACTTATAGCACATCTCAGTTCAGACCAGCCACATTTCAAGTATTCAATAGCTGCACATGGTTAACCCATATTGGATTATACCACTCTAAAGATAAAAGGTCTTCAACTGGCTGGCTGTGTCCTCTCAATGTCCCTCATATTCCTCATCTCGAAAATGACCAGAATGGCACTCTTGGGAACAAAACTGATAATAACAGTAAGAAGAAGAACCAACAACAACTAAAATTTGTCATGTGACAGACACTCTGTACTCTTAGAAAACATTAAATTACAGCATTTAATTCTTATCACAAAATGTTAAGTAAAATCAAGACACAAGACAAAGGATACCTGGGTGGCTCAGTTAGTTAAGCGTCCAACTTTTGGTTTCAACTCAGGTCATGATCTCATAGATCATGAGATTGAGTTGGGCTCAGCATTCAGTGGGAAGTCTGCTTGAAGATTCTCTCTCTCTGCCCCTTCCCTACTCACATGCTAGTGCTCCTTCCCTCTCTCTCTCTCAAATAAACAAAGCTTTAAAAAAAAAAAAGGAAGAGAAAAAGAAAAATCAAGACAAATACAAGTATCTTGTCCTAGGTCATAGCTAGGAACTAACAACTTGAGCACTGGCAATATGATTCCAGTATGTGAACTCTTTGAGAATAATAATAATAATAGCAACCAAATATTATATTTTAATACCCAATAAGTCAATAGAACTGTGATTCAAACCTCAGCAAGACCAATCTTGCATGATATATAAAGCCATTATTGTGACTTTGTCCCAAGAAGTTTATAATGTTATGGGGAGAAAGAACATGTCAAGAAATAACTAATCACAAAAGACAGTTTATAGTATGTAACAGGGAAATAAAGGTGAGTTCTACAGAAATCCAGGACAGTGATCCAGCAGTAGTGATCAATTTTGTCTATCATAATCAAGCCAGTCTTCTAAGAAGTGTCTAAATGTCCATCAACAGATGAATGGATAAAGAAGATGTGGTGTATATATACAATGGAAGACTATGCGCCATCAAAAAAAGAAATCTTGCCATTTGCAGTGATGTGGTTGGAACTAGAGCGTATTATGCTAAGCACAATAAGTCAATCAGAGAAAGGCAATTATCATATGATCTCTCTGATATGAAGAATTTGAGAGGCAGGACAGGTGGTCATAGGGGGAAGGGAAGGAAAAATGAAACAAGATGGGATCAGGAGAGAGACAAACCATAAGAGACTCTTAATCTCAGGAGACAGAGAGTTGCTGGAGAGCCAGGGCAGGTGGGGGGAATAGGGTGGCTGGATTATGGACATTGGGGAGGGTATATGCTATGGTGAGTGCTGTGAATGGTGTTAAGACTGATGAAGGGGCAGAGGCAATGTGTGAAACTGGTGGTGGGTATTAAGGAGGGCATGTATTGCATGGAGCACCAGGTGTGATACATAAACAATGAAACACTGAATGAAACAATGGAACACTGAAAAAATAAAATAAAAATTTTTTTAAAAGGCTGATAATTCACAAACCTGTACCCCTGAAACAAATACATTATATGTTAATTAAAAAAAAAAAGATTTACCATTATGTATGGGTTATCAAATTACAGTCTTCATGCTCATGAAATCAGAGACCTGGCCTCTTCTAAAAAAAAAAAAAAAAAAAAAAAAAATCTTCCAAGAAGGAGCCAGGTCTTGGGATCCTGTAAGGAAGATAGTATTTGACCAGCAAATGCAAGCAGAGTCAGTCACATGATGATCAGAAGGGCCCCATACTTGCTATAATCCTGACTTGAAATCCTTAGTAATTTTATCTTTGAACTTACTTTTTTTTTTTTAAGTGAAATGTGCTGGGACAATGGAGAATGTGCAGGAGCAGAAGAAATATGTGTAATATGCAATATAAGTGTCTACCTCCATTTCTTGCCACTCCATTTGCATATTGTGCTCAAAATACACTATGAGTACAGCCTTCCAGCAGACCCGCAATGTGTAGGAGTTCAGTAAGACGCAAAGTGAGTACAAGGTTCAGTATGATATAACTACAACCGAATAAGTGAACAGCCCCAAGGTGCCACAATTTTCATTTGAACCAGAAGTTGTTCCGAACACTGAAAGAGAACAGAAGCATCCTAAGAAACATGAACAACCAATGAACCCTATCATATCCTTCCTTATTTAGCTAATTCCCTGTATTAGCCAACGATTCGTGTTAAAAATGAGGACACAGAAGAAAAGGGAAAGATAGAGGTAACCATGTTTCTTTTTCTTTCCGTCATCGGTAAGCCTAAGGTAGAGAGTATTGATAGACTGTCTGCATTCCAAGAAGAGAAACAATAATAGTAGATACAGTTCTGTGAAACATTTTCAGTGCTCTGATAAGAACATACATGTACAAGCTATGAAAAACAAATTGAGTAATTTGGGTGATTTTGTATATAAGTTAAATGTCTTTATATTTGTATTTAAAACTGGCATTGAACAATACAAGATGAATGGTAAAATTCATTCAACTAATTCAAATTTTTACATCTTTTTACATCTTAAAATTTAGAACAATATTAAATAGCAAATAAAAATACCATGACAAATCAAGACATAGAGACTATGGAGGAAAGGAAAAAGCTTTATATTTTCATATATGTAATGATCCTTTTTTCCTGCTTTTGAACGAGTGTGCCTACATTTTTATTTTGCACTGGTTCTCACACATTATGTGGCCAGCCTGATAACAAGCATGCAGCTTCCCCCTTTCCCACACTTATGGCAGACATTCCTGACTGCAGATGGCTCTATTTCTCATTGAGCCCAAACATGACACTGGAATCCTTCTCCAAGCGGTGCTGCAATCTAAGCAGGCACAAAGGTTAAGTTTATGGACATTCCCCCAAACCAAACCAGATAGATACAAGGTGGGTATACCAGGCAAAGAAAATACTGGGTAGTGAGCACCAGGGCAATGAATAGGTCAAGCTTACTAACCTATCTGTAAACTATCAATTCCCTGTTAAATCTACCACTCCATCTCCAAGTATTAAACAACATAGCAAAAGTCAGCTTGATGATTAAGGTAATTAGATTCTTGTTTTGTTAGTTACAGAAATGATCTACAATTTAGAGCTTTTAAGAACTATATTAGAAAGCTTTTAAAAAATGTATAACACAATAAATGGATCGATACTTTTCTGGTGATTATTATATACCAGACACTGTCTTAAGTTATTTGTGTGTATCAACTCAATCCACACAACAACCCATGAGTTAGATACTGTGATTATCCCATTTCTGTATGTGAGGAAACAAGGCCACAGAGGGATTAAATAACTAGTCCCCAGCCATCAGCTAATCAATAGCAGAGCCAGCAATTGAACCCAGGCAGTGTGAATCTAGAGTTTGTACTACTATAGCCTCCTAAAGGAGTCTCTGCATGTGTCTATCACAAACATGGCAATGTTTTGCCAAAGACATTGCATGTGAGTGTCCTTGGTGGCATGGGTTTCTTACAGTCTCAAAGGGAATGACCTTTCCCAAGTGACATTCTTTGTCATCTGGACTCTAGAGCAGTTCTACTTGAGCTACCTCAAAGTGTCTGGTGAGCAATTTCATCCTTTTCAGTCCTTCCCACTCTAACCATCCATAGCAGTTCAGTGTCAGCCCAAGAAACATAAACAACCGGGACACCAGCTCAGCCAGCCGAAATACCCTATATGCCAGTTTAGGTAAATATTAAATAATGTCTTTCTTCAACCCTTAAAATTACTTATGGAAATCTTAGAATCAAAAGAGTCCTTAGAGATTATCTAATTCAGGGACAATTTTAAAAAGTTTATTTTAAATGCCCACTCTGATCTGATCAAATGGTGTTTGCATGGGGCAATCAGATGAGAAGGATTTTAAGAACATTAGGAAGGGGGGTGTGTCTGATAGGTAAAGGGAGGTAGAAGCAGAAACCCATATGCTATTCTGGCAATATGATGTAGTACTCAAGAATATGGGCTCTGAGGTTAGATTTCCAAGGATCAAAGTCTTGCTTCACTGTTTTCTGATGGTGTAACCTTGACCAAGTTACTCAATCTCTCTAACCATCACTTCTCTAATTTATAAAATGAGGATAATAAAACTATCTCATAGTTTAGGTGTGAGAGTTTAATGTAATAATGTATATAATGTATTTACTGGAACATCTAGCATAGTCTAAGTACTTGACATATTATTATTATTATGTACTGGCCAGAAGCTATTCATGGTATCTGCTATGCATCCTAAAGGAGACAGAGATAGCAATAATGTATACAGCATTTCTTTCTCTTTTTTCTTTTTCAAGTTTTTATTTAGATTCCAGTTAGTTAACATACCAAGTAATATTAGTTTAGGTTTAGAATTTAGTGATTGATCACTTACATAGAACACACAATGCTCATCACACAAATGCCTTCCTTAATCTCATCACCCTTTTAACCCATTCCACCACCCACCTCCCCTCCAATAAACCTGTTTGCTCTCTTTAGTTGACAGTCTGTTTTCTGGTTTGCCTCTATTTTTCCTCTTAAGTTCATCTGTTTTGTTTCTTAAATTCCACATACAATTGAAACCACATGGTATTTGTCTTTCTCCGACCAACTTATTTTGCTTAGCATAATACACTCTGGCTCCATCATGGCTTTGTGAATGGCAAGATTTCATCATTTTTGACAGCTGAGTAATATTCCATTGTGTGTATGTATATATACCATATCTATATATCTGTATCTACCACATCTTCTTATCCATTCATCAGTTGATAGGCATTTAGGCTCTTCCATAATTTGGTTTCCATAATTTGGCTATTGTAGATAATGCTGCTATAAACATCAGGATGCATGTATCCTTTTGAATCAGTATTTTTGTATCCTTTGGGTAAACACCTAGTAGTACAAATGCTGGGTTAAAGGGTACTTCTGCTTTTAACTTTTCTTGGAATCTCCATACTATTTTCCAGAGGAGCTGCATCAGTTTGCATTGCCACCCACAGTCAAAGAGGGTTCCCCTTTCTCCACATCCTTGCCAACATCTGTTGTTTCCCGTGTTGTTAATTTTAACCATTCTGATGAGTGTGAGGTGATATCTCATTGTAGTTTTGATTTGTATTTCCCTGATGATAAGTGATATTGAGCATTTTTTCATGTGTCTTTTGCCATCTGGATGCCTTCTTTGGAAAAAATGTTTACTCACGTCTTCTGCCCATTTTTTAACTGAATTATTTGTTTTTTGGATGCTGAACTTAATAAGTTCTTTATATATTTTGGATACTAACACTTTATCAGATATTTCATTTGCAAATATCTTCTCCCATTCTGTTGGTTGTCTTTTAATTTTGTTGACTATTTCCTTCTCTGTGCAGAAGGTTTTTATCTTGATGAAGTCGCAATAGCTCATGTACACAATATTTCTGACCTAGTTGCATCTCTCTAAACATACAGATGGAGAAACTGAGGCTGTGGAAATCTGGGGACATTCCCTAAATCACATTTGTTGTCTCTTCAAAACT
Source organism: Mustela erminea (assembly GCF_009829155.1). NCBI lineage: Eukaryota > Metazoa > Chordata > Mammalia > Carnivora > Mustelidae > Mustela > Mustela erminea. The sequence goes on from NC_045614.1 coordinate 46,438,989, forward strand.
GAAGGAAGGACCTCAAGGAACAGCATGTTGGGGCCCCGACTCTGTTCATGATCTGCATGCAAACCTGGGCATGTCACTGCTCTCTAGATTTCAACTTCTTCATTCATAAAATAAAGCAATTAGAATCTATTCAATCCCCACACATCAGTTACTCCCAAAGAGTCCTGTGATTCCAGCAGTGAGGACCACTTTTACCCATACTTCAGTGGATGTCACAAGCAGCAATTCTTTTCTTCTAGTTTTTTTTTTCTTTTTTAGATTTTTATTTATTAATTTGAGAAAGAGAGAGAGAGAACATGAGCAAGGGAGAGGAGTAGAAGGAGAGGAAGAAGCAGATGCCCTGCTGAGCAGGGAGCTAGAAGTGGACAATCTCAGGACCCCAGTATTATGAACTGAGCCAAAAATGGCCACTTAACCGACTGAGCCACCCAGATGCCCCTCTTTCCTTCTAGATTTGACAGCTTTGGTGTAAACTAGCCACTCAGGAGTTCCTTTCACAAAATGCATGTTCCATTTGCTTTATTATCATAATTCAGAGTTTTAGTAATGAATGCCAGAGCTGGATACCAAAAGATCACACAATTATTTTTTCAGCAGACCTCAAAGAGTTTATTAGGCTATGATCCACAGTGGTCATATCAGCAGCCTTTCACTTCCTCTTGTATCTTGGCCAAGGTGGTGTTGAGGTGCATTTCCCAGCTTATCTCTCTCCAAGTCCTTCCTTAAATTCAGACTTCCTGGACCTATGATTATACTTTTTAAAACATTTTTTTTTTTTTTACAAATAAACAGACCTATGATAATACTTTAACCAGCTTTTTTTTTTTTAATTGAGTCCAGCATGAGTGAAAGCCCTGCTTCAAAATCTCAAGGCAGAATGTAAAACACTGGACAAAATCCAGATTTTTATCAATTTTCTGATAGGCATTAAATTCTGCTTAAGCACCCAATTGTATGAAAAGGAAAAAGTATAGATTTTACATTAAGCATACACATACATAACATACATTTTAATAGAAACAAACACATATATCATGAAACACATTTGTACTTGATAATTTTATATATATATTGTAAAGGTTGTTTATGTTCAAGCATTATTAAAGCAGTGGCTTTGTAAACCAGGGATCACATATTCAAATTTTGCTAAGACCTTCCCAATACATTTCAGAGAAGTATAAGACAGATGTTAAGAATTTGAACTCAAAGCCATATTATCTAGGTTCAACTCCAGACTCCTCCACTTTCTAGCTGGTAACCTTTACCAAGTTACTAAATTATCTTACCTCAGTTGGCTCATCTGTAAAATGGAATGAAAAGAGTTGTGAGGATTCAATGAGGTAATACACAACAAATCCTTAGTCTAACAACTGCACATATTTTGGTAAAGGTGAGTTCAAGCCTGTTCCTGTTAGAATGATAACCTCAGTTATCAACTTTGATTCCTCTTATCTTGCAGATAAAGAAATTGAAGTCCAAAAAAAGAGTTATGTTACTTGCCTAATGTAGCCTTTATTCAGCAGGCCAGGGTGGGATGGTACTTTGTAGCAGCCAGGACCAGAATTCCATTTTCCTAAACTTCAGACCACTTCTTTCCCCAGGTCAGTGCTCTTCTTTCTGCTTCATTTGCAGCAATAATGCTTCACCACCTGGTTCTAGTTAGATGGGCTTCTTGAGAGGGAGTTTGTGTCATTGTATTTTTATTACTGGCATAGTTCCCAGCACAGAGTAAAACTGATTAATGTTTATTGTTGAATTAAATTTGTTGGTTATTTACTTTATACATCTGAGTTCTTTTTAGATGTTGCAAAGAAGCTGATGGCCAATTATTTAGTTCTTGGGGAGAGAATATACTAGAGTAGTCAAGAGAAAGGGTTATGAAGCCAAAACGTATGGGCTCAGATTATACTTCTGCTACTTACTATTTAATTTAACTGTGTGCAAATTACTTTCCCTCAGTTTCCTCAATTATAAAATAGAGATAATAATGCCCTCTGTCACAGAGTTATGAGTAATACATTGGATACTATGTGAAGGTCAGTTTGTTCATGTCTACTTGGCTAGCCTCTAATTCCCAATTAATCAATCAAATACTAAACTAGATATTACTGCAAAGGTATTTTGTAGAAGTGGTTCACATTTATAGTCAGCTGACTTTAAGCAAAAGAGATTGTTATGAGTGGACCCGATCCAGTCATTTGAAAGGAAGAAAAGGAGAACTGAGTTTTCCCTGAGGAAGAAGAAATCCCACCTGGGAACTGCAGTATCATTTTCCATTTGAGAGTTTTTAGCCTTCCCAGTGGCTTCACCTACAGATTTTGGACCCACAGTCACAGAAGACAATTCTTTGTGTGTGTGTGTATACATACACACATATATTTATATATGGCATGTAGAAATATCCCATTGGCTCTGTTTTTCCAGTGGGACCCTGACTGATACATAAGCGCATATGTGGCATACAGCACTTACTCCATCAATGTAAACGCTAATAGTGTTAGTAGTGTTTTATTATTTTACTATCATTATATACTGAACACGTAGGAAAAGCTTTCAACACATAACTGTAAAAATAAATGTTTGTCTTTGTCTACAATTCTCCTGAAAGGGATCATGCTTGCAATGTTTGAACAACTAAGTAGAAAAACTGTATAGAAGTAGATAATACTAAAGCAAATGTGGGAAAACATTAACATTTAGAGAACCTGGTAAAGGATATATGAGAATTCTTTGCATGATTTTTGCAATTTTTTTATGTCTGAAATTATTTTAAAATAAAAAAGTAAAAATTTTAAATGAAAATAGAATAATTTTTTTAATTTTTTTAAAATTTTTTATTTTTTAAATTACTTTTCAGTGTACTAGAATTCATTGTTTATGCACCACACCCAGTGCTCCATGCAATACATGCCCTCCATAATACCCACCACCAGGCTGGCCCAACTTCCCACCTCCTGCCCCTTTAAAACCCTCAGATTGTTTTTCAGAGTCCATAGTCTCTCATGGTTCACCTCCCCCTCCAATTTCCCTCAACTCCCTTCTCCTCTCCATCTCCCCAAGTCCTCTGTGTTATTTCTTACACTCCACAAAAAAGTGAAACCATATGAAAATTGACTCTCTCTGCTTGACTTATTTCACTCAGCATAATCTCTTCCAATCCCATCCATGTTGCTACAAAAGTTGGGTATTCATCCTTTCTGATGGAGGCATAATATTCTACAGTGTATATGGACCACATCTTCCTTATCCATTTGCCCATTGAAGAGCATCTTGGTTCTTTCCACAGTTTGGCGACCGTGGCCATTGCTGCTATGAACATTGGGGTACAGATGGCCCTTCTTTTCACTACATCTGTATCTTTGGGTAAATACCCAGGAGTGCAATTGCAGGGTCACAGGGAAGCTCTATTTTTAATTTCTTAAGGAATCTCCACACTGTTCTCCAAATTGGCTGCACCAACTTGCATTCTAATAGAATAAATTTAAATTAAATTTAAAAATTTCTAACAGATTTACTCTGTCAGAATCTAAAGATCTGACACAAAGATTGCTTATATGAAGTGAGAGAAAACTATAAAATGCCGAATTTAAAATTACTAATACTATTTAATAACCAACTCAATTGTTCCTATTTTAATTGTGCAATGTTATCTTTATGAACTCTTAAGAAATAAAGGCTCAAAGGAGAAAGAGAGAGATTACATTATGCTTGGGTAGAATAGAGAGAGAATGGGTATGATTTCACTACAGAAAAATGAAAGATGGAAAAGTAGGGCCTGGGGCACCTGGGTGGCTCAGTGGGTTAAAGCTTCTACCTTCGGCTCAGTTCATGTTCTCAGGGTCCTGGGATCGAGCCCTGCATCGGGCTCTCTGCTCAGCGGGGAGGCTGTTTCCCTCTCACTCTCTGTCTGCCTTTCTGCCTACTTGTGATCTCTCTGTCAAATAAATAAATAAAATCTTTAAAAAAAAAAAAAAGAAAGAAAGAAAGAAAGAAAAGGAGGGCCTTTTTGATAAGTGCAACTGGGTAAGCCAGTCTATTTTAGATGATAAAATCTATGTCTATTTAAACTCTTTTTCTGTGTAATAAGTGCCCAGCAGATAAATGACCAGACTGGCTCACTGCCTGGCAGGAGTCCATATGCTTAAATTTCCTCTTGGAGGCCGAGTGTTAAGAAGTTTATTTAGAAAATACCTAGAAGTTTCCTGGGTCTAGGCCTTTCTGCTGGATCAGAGTGCACCCTGTGGATAAATGTACCCAGACTGAAAAGGCTGAAATCCTGGGCTATCTGCTGGGACTCAGCTTTGTTCTAACACCTCACTTTTGATTAAGAGAGCGCAAGCTGCCTTATTATTAAAATTGTAATTCAAACTTTCTTGGCGGCTATACAATTGGAACCTCACAGACAGGCCGCCTACCCTTTAAACATGACATTTGAGCTAATACGCTGTCCTTTTGCCAAGACACACATTGCTAAAAATCACTGGAATCTAAAAGCACCAAAAGTTCAGCAATCAAACCCCAAATGCTGATTGCCACTGCTCAGTACCCATGGTGAGGAGTTTCATTTAGACTTACGAGAATGCATTAGCAGACCAGAGCTCATCTCCAGGGCACCTGGAGACTATACCAGCATGACTGTGAAACACCCCCCCCCAAAAAAAAACCCAAAGAAAAAACTACACGCTTCGTGATTTCATCTAATTTCCCCAGTCTTCTCCTATCACTATCTTCCATTTGCAATCTGTTCCAAGGAGAATGCAGATCATCCAAAATTGGGTTCTTAAAGTAGAACTTAAATTCTGACTTCAATATTTTACAAAGTATTCTTTGAAAGCCTACCAAATACACAATGCTTTGTTAGTTACTACGCAAAGATATATGAGATATCATCTTTATCTTTCTATTAAAAAAGAGTATATAATCTAGGAGAGGTAAGACATATAAACCAGAAACAAGTATGACATTTTGGCCACACAGGTATTCCAAAAACAAAGAGGTTAGGGATGGTCTTAGTGGTGTGTCCACCATAATGTTAACTTGTTTCCTCTGAGTGGTGGGATTTGGGTTGATTTTCACTTTCGTAGTACTTTATATTTTGTTTCAATTTTTACAGTGAGCATGAGTAGTTTTTACAAAAACAATACTGCTATTTCAAAAAGAGAAGGGCTTCGTGGAGGAAATGGAACTTTTTAAATGGCTGTAATTTGGGAGAATAATAGTAAATTTGTTGTGTAACTAGCCCTCACTCTACCCTCTTTGGAAATGAGGAATCAAAGGAAGAGAGGCAACCCTTCCTTGAGCCTCAGCAAATTCATAGCTCCCTACTACTTGCTCCTAATTACTGCGCCAGTGAAGTCCAGGAAAATGCAAGTGGTATAAAAGGCAAAGCTCTTTTCAAACCACCAGGTCCAAAAGAATCACTGGAGGAGGCTACACAGAAGCAGGTGTTTTCATGAAATGTAATTTGCCAAAGAGAAAACCTCAGATAACAAGAACCAACTGGATGGTTCTGATCTGCCTGTGTGCAATCATCCACTCAGTGGTCATAGCAGCCAATGGAATGACATCTACTCAGAGGGAATAATTCACCTCTGCTGCAGAGAATCTGCATATAATAAAACTCTTCCATATGCAGAAACCTAAAACAATATATGCTTAAATTGCTTGACTGGTAAGAACTAAAGCTTCTCCAGAAACAAGGTAAGGTGATAAAGTGGACATAGCATAGGATTAAGAAACAGAAGATCTAGGTATCTTCTCAACTTGTGCACTTAGCATGTATTATCTTTGATCCATAGAGCCTCTCTCAAATTCAATTAGCAACATTACTCTGTAAATTAGGAATATTATCACCGTGCACTTACTACTTTGCAAAGTTATTTTAGAGATTGGTATATAATTTTTGCTAATGTTCTTGGTACCTTGCAAAAATGAGGAATCTCACTTATGATCACTAGAGTTTAGAAAAACATAGTGCGTTGTTATCTCATTTAAAGATGAGGAGAGGACATTTTTCCTCCAGAAATGCCAATCCCACATCTTTCCTGGTTTTCAACACAACGGGTAAGGTGTCAAACAGACCATCTTGAATTTTCAAGTGACTATAAGTCAATGAAATTTAATGAAATTTTACATGATGTGTCTTGATCCATTTATTCAAGAAATGGACATTGCCCATCTATCCTATGCCCATCTTCTGTCTTAGTATAGAAGATCCATTCCTTTATTGCAAGCTCAGACACAGCTTAGGAGTGAGCCACTTGGGTAATAAAGGCATCACCAAATAGGGGAAACTGAAACATGGTGTTTGAGGCACTAAATTATTATTAATATAATGAGACAAAGAACATGAGACATTTATCAAAACTCAAGTAGAGAAAAAATATATGTGGTTGGAAATAGTTACTTTATAAATTGCTTTGGAAGCTCTGTGAGACTACAAAGCTACGCTCAAAATAATTATCTTCCAAGGAGGGTGGATATGAGCGACTCAGGGCTATGGTTTTGCTGAGCGGAAAATATAAATTTGGGAGCCAGGTTAGAAAATAGAGAAGTTGAAGGCTTCTATGAGTACTCATCTTTCTCTACCAATATGCTGCTCCAACTCACCTCTAAATGAACAAGTCTTAGTCATTCAATCATTCTTACTCTTTGAATCATTCCCATGTTCCTCATACTTTACCAAAATCATCCTAGACTAATTTTTGTACATCTTTCTACAAAAATAGATAATGCCCCAATGATTTAATATTAGAATCAATAATTCCTTTACTCCTCCTTCCAGAAAACCAACAAATACACAGACCACCCAAACACAAAAAAAGCATAAAAATTGAAATCTGCCAATGCCTGATTTGATATTAGAATCAATAATTCCTTTCCTCCTCCTTCTTCCAGAAATCCAACAACTACACAGACCATCAAAACACCAAAAAAAGTATACAAAATTGAAATTTGCAAATGTCTGAAGTAAATCTCAGTCCTGGGAAGCAATGAATGTATCCCTTGGTGCATGTTAATGCCAATTACCTCCAAAGAGATCCACAATACAATGAGTCTGAGATTTTAAACGCAGAGAACACAGGAACAAGGGAGATTAAATAACCTAGCTGATGAGGCAAATATTCATTACCCAAACTGTAATATTTAAAATACTAAAACAACAATCCTATACTATTTATACAACCCAGAATCAGAAGAAAATGGAATTATCATCATTAAGTTCTAGTAAATTCCAACCCAAAACAAGAAATACAAGAATCCCAAAATCACATTTAGTATTTTAGCTTCTTCTCCACTTTATATGGGAACTTTGTACCCTTGGAAAGTCATTTCACCTCTCTGGGACTCATTTTCCTCTGTAAAATTAAGAAGTTGGATTAGATGATATTTACAATGCTGAACGGCTGCATAATATAACACAAGGGAGTTAGAAAGCCTGCTATCCAATGCCTGATCTGTCGTTAAATGTTAGGCAAGTCATTTAACCTTCCCTGAGCCCCAAAATTCCTCATCTATTAAATGGAGACAAAATCACCTGCTCTGACTACCTCACACAGTTGAAGATAATTGGATTGAAAGTGGTTAGAGAACTGCAAATGTCATACAATTATAATGAAGTAGAAGGATTATGATCATTTTAACTTCCAAAACACCTAATAGAAAAGTTTTTTTTTTCTTAATTTTGAAAGGGAAAACAAAATGTGTTATTCTATTGCTCTGAGTAACTGTGGAGCCAACAGCTGATGAAGTTATTGAAGATACAATATAGGATAGTGAGAATCAGAAGACAGGTCCCAGTACAGATTCTGTATGACCTTGAACAAGGCATATAATCTGACAGATCTCCCTTAGCTTCTGGAACTCCCAGACACAGAGCTGGGCAAATTATAATACCTAACATTTATTGAATGCCTAATACTTGCCATGCACTGCTTTTCCCATACCTTCTGTTAGTTACACCTCAAAATAGTCCTATGAGATAGGTAGTATGATCTTTCCTTTTTAAAGGTGAAGTAACTGGCACTGTGTGCATATATAATGCTTAGGGTCCCCTAGTACTTGGTAACAGGTGATCAGTCTGATTTCAATGTCCAGACTCTTGACCTCAAACCAACAGCTCTTCAACTCTTAAAAATTATCTAGGAACCGAAAGAGCTTTTGTTCAGAGTTACATCTACTGATATTTACTATATTAGAAATTAAAATTAAGAAAAATTTAAAATTTTATAAACACATTTAAAAATAAGAATCATAAACCCATTACATGTTAATATAAATAAAATATAAACAATTTTCTGAAAACTTTTATTTTTTCAAAAACTAAGATAATGAGAAGAGTGGCAGTATTTTACAGTTTGCAAGTCTCTTTAAAGTCCAGCTTTAGAGAAGACAGTAAGAGAAATGGCCATTACCTCCCAACCCCATTCCCCAATGGCAATAAAACAAAATATTATAAAAGCAAATGGAAAAGAAACTAGAAAAAGATCATCACAATTATAACAGCACCATTTTAACATTTATCTAATAAGCATCTTAAATTTCTAAATTAGAAGGTCACCATATTTAGTGAATGAAATGGAATAATAATCATAATGAGATTCTAAATTGCATTTTATAGTTCAGTGATAATCCCAGACAAATCAGCCGTTACTAGTAATTACTGATAATTTATTTTTGTTAACAGCCTGAAAAAGTTTTCGAAGGGAAATTAATGATAGAGAGATTGATTAGGGAAAAAATGCACATGCCTATTTGATTCTAAGAAGGTCTAATACAAACCCTCCTAAACGGAAGCATAATCTAAGGGAGAAAAATGATGACAGGTGTAGGACTGGTAAGGCAGTGAGAGCTCTTATGAGACCTTCTCCTGTGAGAGGATGGAGTGCCAGCCAGCCTCTGAACTATTAGGTGAGCATTCTGCCTGAACATCTGTGATTTACATCCACCATTTCCTTCCTCAAGCCTCAGCCAGGCCATTCCTTCCTTCACCCCATTCCTTCTACTCCCCATGTTCAGATAGAGCCAGTCTGCTTTTTATGACACCATGAAATTGACATTTGACCTCAGGGAATAGGCAAAAATAATATTCTGAATTCCTTTCTCTGTTTGGTCCACTAGGTAAACAATCTGTATTCACTCAACTCACCGGAACAATTTTCATTCACTCAACAAATGCTCTGTAAACAATTATGTGCCTTTGTTTCCTTCAAGTCTTAATGTAAATATCACCTTCTCAGTGAGGCTGTCAGTGGCCATCCATCTAAAAGTGTAAGCACCATCACCATCACCACGTGGCTGTTACATCCCTCTCCTCTCTTCTTCCTTTATCTTCTCTATAAATTTTATCCCTAGCACATTTAAAATTTCATTCATTTATCTTACTTACATTCTAACTCCCCAAGGAAAATATCGGTTCCATGAAGACAGCTATTGTATGCTTCCCTCACAGTTAATTCCCCAGTACCTGTTATGGAGGCTAGATAAAGATATTGATAGATATATATCAATGACTTTATTTCTGTCTTTCTTGCACATAACTCCTTCCTTACTGAAGAGAATTTGACAGGGCCAAGTCTCCAAACTGCCTGTCCTGGTCAGCTTCCTCACCTGCTTTCACACTCACAAGCACTTTAATGCTAAACAGATAGACAGGAAGAGAGAAAACCACAAAACACATTTGTTGAGTGAGTGAATGAACAAACAGAGGTAGCATTTTATTTCTTTGAAGAGAAAAAGAAATAATTAAGTCATAGACTATGCTCTCAAGGAGCTTATGGTCCTTCAGTGACTCTAAAACAGGAACATGTGACAGATGACATTCACATCTGTCAGTTCCATAGCCATGCTTGATACCACAAACTCTGGCACTAACAAAATGAACAATAGACTATGTGCATTTCTCCCTTCTGTTTCCTGAAACAGAAAACAAAATGGATGGATCCTTTTGTTCCTACTCAAGAAAGTATTAAGATTGAGGAATTCAAGAGATTGAACATGGTATTCCCATGGGGTAACCTTAAATCTGTTCTATTTTATAAGGTAATTTTTCTTAAAATTTGATACTTTCACTATAATTAGTAATCAATTACTTATACATAAATCATGACCATTGGCAACATTCCAGAACGTCTAATTCATTTTGTAAAACTGCTTGTCTAGAAGACAGGATGAAGAATGTCACTTCACAAATAAGGAAAGCTACTTGGTCTATTAAAGTGATATGTAATAACCACCTGGAAAACACTTGGATAATACTAAAAAATACAGGACATTGTTCTTGACTCTACATTACTCTCTAAAATGTGAGTTTTTATTTTTCGTTCCTTCCTTCTGTAACATAGAACCCTTATATACCTGAACTCCAGGGTTTTACAAATCAATCAATCACTGGATAAAAAACTGAAATGCAAAGGAAGAATAATGAACGAGTCATTAACAATATGCCAGAGACCACGGGCTTAGGCCCCTTGGAAAATAAAATAGAGCTACACTATGACCCAGAAATGGCACTACTGGGTATTTATCCCAAAGATACAGATGCAGTGAAAAGAAGGGCCACATGCACGCTGATGTTCATAGCAGCAATGTCCACAATAGCCAAATTATGGAAAGGGCCAAGATGCCCTTCAACAGACGAATGGATAAAGAAGATGTGGTCCATATACACAATGCGATATTACTCACTTATCAGAAAGGATGAATAAGTACACTTTATGAACATTTGCAACAACATGGATGGAACTGGAGGAGATGATGCTAAGTGAAATAAGTCAAGCAGAAAAAGTTAATTATCATATAGTTTCACTTATTTGTGGAACATAAGGAATAGCATGGAGGACATTAGGAGAAGGAAGGGAAAAATGAAGGGGGAGAAATTGGAGTGGGAGACTAACCATGAGAGACTATGAAAAAAATGGAGGGTTTTAGAATGGAGGGGGGTGGGGAGATGGGTAAGCCTGGTGGTGGGTAAAGCATAACACAATTAAAAAAGAATATATATATATACATATATATATGTATATATATATATGTATATATGTATATATGATTATATATATGTATATATATATGTATATATATATGTATGTATATATATATGTATATATATATACATACATATATATATATGTATATATATATATATGTATATATATATATATGTATATATATATGCCAGAGATTCTAAATGCCCCAAAACTTATATAACTCATAACCCATTCTTTAGAACACAGCCACCACCTCCTACCAAAGTCTTTCTGCTTTTCCCAACCCAAATCTCATTTTTCCTACCCCTTGATCACATCTTTTGTTAGTTCCTTCCTTAATATACTAACCACATTTCACTTCGTGACAGTCCTTCAGTTTCGACTCCAGAGTCCTTTAATACCCTAACCACCACTACAATCTTGGACTAGTTCCTTTGTTACACATATACAAAAACCATATTCTTTTCTTTCAGGGCAACTATCTCAGCTGTAGTTACACATTTGTCTATTTGGGCATTTGACCTGAACTGTCTCCCTCACGAAACTATAAGCTCCATGAGCCGAGTGACCACATATAATTTTGTTCACTATGCGTTTCAATCACGAGCACAGAGATACTCCATTAATATTTGTTTAATTAGTTAATTAATATGTAACTCATGTATATGTAGCATCTTCCCTAAAAACTGATAGCTCCCTTTACCTCTCATAACATGTAGTTTAATACCTTGAACAAGATAATAACTCAGTAAATATTAGATTGGCTATATTTGCCTAAAAGCTGTGTATCTGTGCATAAAAATGTATGTATACCTGTGTGGCAGGGAAAAGACAGGAGTTACATAGGAAATTGAATGCATCTTTCAAAATTCATCACAGCTTTCTGTCTTTGGCCTCCATCTTCCTTCAGAAAAATTTTCTTTTTTTATGTTCAAACGGAACTAATTTAAGCCATTACAAGATACTACGCTGTTGACAAAAGAACCTGTTGCAGCTTTTAAAACAACCTCAAATGGGGCAATAGTCCTCTTTCACTGGAACAAAAACTCATTTTTATTGAAATCAAACAGCATGCACCAGAAGCTAAAAGTAAAAAGTAATTTTGCCAGATGTGGCAGCTTGGCTGGACCAGTTTGTGCACCATATTCACTGGTAATAATGGTTATGCACAAGGCCCCTTGGGACCATCCGTCATTTATTCACAAGGACAAAACTTCACAGCTTACTTCAGAACACATTCATTATTCTGGATACTCCAATTTCATTTCAACTGTATTTTTTGAGCACGTAATTTTTTTGAGAGAAGAAAACATCTTAAGGAGACCATTAAGTAATCCTTGAGCCCTTCTCAGGACAGATGAAGTCCAGTTAGACACTTAGCCAGGAAGTTTTCACCTCTTCTCCCAAAAGGCCAACACAGCAGAGAAAAGGAAGGGATTGGAAAATCCTTCCCTGGTATCCCAGCCAGGTATCCCCTTGGCCTTATGTAGTGTACAGACCAACTATCAACAGTCAATTCTTTAATCCTCTCTTGGGGCTGCTTGGCTATTGGTCCTGCTTCAGGCTCACTGTCATAGTCTCCTTTAAAACCCTGTGGCATCTAAAAAGCAACTCCATACAGAGTCAGATTCCATTCTGGAACATTTTAAGTGTGAAGTATTTGCATTTGACCCTTCACATGTTCACTCACAGATGTCCCTTTCCGTAACAGAAAGAGCACAGGACCTGAAATAGTCAGGAAATCCAAGTCTCTGTCCAGACTCTGCTGCATAGGCTAAGGGATTTTGAATAACAACATAGGATGTCCCTCGGTTTCCCCCTCTGTTTTCTGGGAGAGGCGAATTATATGACTTCAGAGAATTCTTTAAAGTACAGAGTCTATGCAATTCGTGAGATCACTGTTTTGATCTGCCAGGACTATGTTTTTTTTTTTTATAATTCCTCCTTGTTAAAAGTAGTTAAGAAGAGAATTTGACAATGATGAGTTTAAAATCGGTTAAATTTATCAGATTCTTAGCCTACCTCCAAATTTGCAGAGATTCATTTAAAAAAAAAAAAGACAAAAAAAGGAGAAGAATCAATGAAACAAGATGGGATTGGGAGGGAGACAAACCATAAGTGACTTTTAATCTCACAAAACAAACTGAGGGTTGCTGGGGGGAGGGGGTTTGGGAGAAGGGGGTGGGATTATGGACATTGGGGAGGGTATGTGCTTTGGTGAGTGCTGTGAAGTGTGTAAACCTGGTGATTCACAGACCTGTACCCCTGGGGATAGAGTATTACGCCTCCATCAGAAAGGATGAATACCCAACTTTTGTAGCATCATGGACGGGACTGGAAGAGATTATGCTGAGTGAAATAAGTCAAGCAGAGAGAGTCAACTATCATATGGTTTCACTTATTTGTGGAGCATAACAAATAGCATGGAGGACATGGGGACTTAGAGTGGAGAAGGGAGTTGGGGGAAATTGGAAGGGGAGGTGAACCATGAGAGACTATGGACTCTGAAAAACAATCTGAGGGTTTTGAAGGGACGGGGGGTGGGAGGTTGGGGTACCAGGTGGTGGGTATTATAGAGGGCACGGATTGCATGGAGCACGGGGTGTGGTGCAAAAATAATGAATACTGTTATGCTGGAAATAAAAATAAATAAAAAAAAAAAAGCAACCAACTACATATGGTATTAAACAAAAATTTTTTATGAAAGTTCTATTAAATATCCAAAACTGTAATTAGTGTGTATTATTGGGAAAGGGCTGGAGAGACATTTAAATAGAGAACACAGTGCAAGTCCAGAAAGAATCAAGAAATGGATTTGAAAAATGATACGTGTCATTCATGTTAAAGTACTAAACTTTGTGAAACATGGTCAAGTGGGTGAATACTAGAAGGCAAGGCTGATATAGTCATGGAACAAATGGGTAGGAAATAAATTTTGGCCTGTGCCATAAAATATAAAAAAATACTTTGTATAAAAGAAAAAATTGAGGAAGAAGTTCTTCCACAAACATGCCAAAGTTTGAATAAATATATGCAGTACTTAAAAGTATGAGCTTTGCAATTCAGTAGCCTGACTTCTGATCCTGGTTCTGTCATATGGCTGTCTATCCTTGGGCAAGTTACTTAACCTTCCTGAACCTCTACCTTCCCTCACGTGTAAAATGGGAATATTAAGAATGCCTATCTCAAATGGTGTATGAGGGATTAAATTAAACAAGGCAATACCTAGCACATAGCAAGTACTTAATAAACATTAGCTATTTCAATACCACTACCAATATTTGTTAAGAACTTACTATATATTTTTTCTTAGGCCCAAGAGATACAAATAAAGTAAAACTATGTCCCTAGCCTCAAGAAACTTAACCTGAAATAGAAACAGACTAGTCAGTAATTCACTGTGATAAATATTGTACTAGAGCTACACAAATAGAAACACAGAGAATGAGTACCCAGCCGTGGTTGGGGAGTAGAGAAGGATGAAGAAAAAGATGGCAGAGAAGGTAATGATTATGATAAGTCTAAAAGAATGAGTAGGAATATATGTCATAAAAGATAAGTTTTTCTAAACAGAATAAATATCACATGCAAAGGCATACATGTTTAAATGATCTAAGAATTGCAAATAGTTTGATAGTGGATGGAGTGCACAATACAAAAAAGAAACAGCAAGGGATAAGGCTGGAAAATGATGAGAACCAGATCTGAACCTATTTTCTTAGGCATAGGAATCAGATGACAAGGACTAAAAATTCTAAAGAAGAGGAATAAAAAAATGCAAGAAGCAAGGATGAATCTATAAATTAGACCCAATTATTGAAGGGCTTGAGATGACAGTTTGAGTTCGGATTTTAGCCTGTGGGCTATTGGAAATATTGAAATTGTACTTTACATGGACTAGGCCAATATATGACTAAAAGGGAATCAAAAAGAAATTCAAAACAAGATAATTAGGAGGTTATAGCATACATCCAAAAATAATACAGTAGACCCTGGACCTGGATTTTGACAGTGGTAATGGAGAAGAAGGAACTCTACCGGTTACCTAAATAGATCTTGACATAGAAAATAAGTAAAAGAGAGAGTCAAAATTGCCTGGAGGAAGTAAGGTTTAGGAGGAATATGTGATGGTGAAATGGACTAAGTTTAGATCATTTGTTTTAAGACGAGAAAAAAGGTAACAGTTGATAAGGCTATCAGTTTTTTGGTGTTGAGATCGTTTATCCATCCATGGATTCACTCACTCATTCAAAACTATTAATCAGTACTTATGACAGAGTAATATGTATAGGCACTGGACATAGAAAGATGTTGTATATGTAGATCATGTCCTCATGAGCTTAGAGCCTAATGAGGGAAATATGGAATGTACACCTAAGTAACTATTAAAACAAGGTATAAAATGATAAATTTAATGAAAAGGATTTCAGTGCAGTAATTCATTGCACTCAATTCCAATTGAGGAAACCAAAAAAGTCATTACGGAGAGATTAGGATGTAAGCTAGGCTTCGAAGGCAAGCTAAGTTCACCAAACATAGGGTAATCGTATGTCCCAATTTACCCAATAGGCCCAATTATGCCTTTTGTGAAGGATCACTACTAATAGCAGCCCCTTTTTTCAAGTATCTCAATTTAGGTGGTCAAGTTCACCCTAGTCATGGTGAACGAGTGCTCATAATCAATGTCAATAAGAAGCTTGAATGGTGAAGTCAAAAGGCTGTTGTTAATAATATAACATGCAGGTATGCCTGGGTGGCTTAGTCAGTTGAGTATCTGCCTTTGGCTTGGGTCATGATCCCAGGGTTCTGGGATCCAGCCCTGCATCAGGTTCCTTGCTCAGTGGGGAGCCTGATTCTCCCTCTTCCTCTGCCTGCCATTACTCCTGCTAGTGCTCTCTCTCTCTCTGTCAAATAAATAAGTAAAATCCTTAAATAATAATAATAATATAATGTCTATAGCTAAGGAGATAATAACAGCATTCTCTGTGGTCCTAAAGTCATCTACTTACTTCTAGGCTCCAACTATCCCCTTGGAGAATGGAGAAGTATGTTCAAAGGAGAGGAACTCTCCTAAGATGTAACCACGTTAATCAAACCATGTTAACAATGATTTTCACCATGGAACTCTACTTTGAAGAAGCAGTTCATGAATCAGTGTTCTATGGAACACACTTCAAGAAACTTAGGACTTTATGATAAATTGACAATGACATTATAAACAGAAAAAAAATATTGAATGGGTTACTGATCATAAGTAAGGTATTTCTAAATATGAGTGTCTAGGATAATTCTATCTCACCCACAACATAATCTGAAAATTCATATATAGCATAAATCTATCTAAACTACTACTATCTAAAGTCTCTTTAACAATTTCTAGGCTTCTTCAAAGACATGATTATTGAATTTAATAAGTCATCACTAGCCATCAGGGAGATTGAAATTAAAACCACATTGAGATACCACCTTACACCAGTTAGAATGGCCAAAATTAACAAGACAGGAAACAACATGTGTTGGAGAGGATGTGGAGAAAGGGGAACCCTCTTACACTGTTGGTGGGAATGCAAGTTTGTGCAGCCTCTTTGGAAAACAGTGTAGAGATTCCTCAAGAAATTAAAAATAGAGCTTCCCTATGACCCTGCAATTGCACTACTGGGCATTTACCCCAAAGATACAGATGTAGTAAAAAGAAAGGCCATCTGTACTCCAATGTTTATAGCAGCAATGGCCACAGTCGCCAAACTGTGGAAAGAACCAAGATGCCCTTCAACGGATGAATGGATAAGGAAGATGTGGTCCATATACACTATGGAGTATTATGCCTCCATCAGAAAGGATGAATACCCAACTTTTATAGCAACATGGACAGGACTGGAAGAGATTATGCTGAGTGAAATAAGTCAAGCAGAGAAAGTCAATTATCATATGGTTTCACTTATTTGTGGAGCATAACAAATAGTATGGAGGACAAGGGGAGATGAAGAGGAGAAGGGAGTTGAGGGAAATTGGAAGGGGAGGTGAACCATGAGAGACTATGGACTCTGAAAAACAACCTGAGGGTCTTGAAGAGGTTGGGGGAACCAGGTGGTGGGTATTAGAGAGGGCACGGATTGCATGGAGCACTGGGTGTGGTGCAAAAACAATGAATACTGTTAAGCTGAAAAGAAATTAAAAATTAAAAAAAAAAAAGACATAATTGGGGGTGCCTGGGTGGCTCAATGGGTTGAGCCTCTGCCTTCGGCTCAGATCATGATCTCAGAGTCCTGGGATCAAGCCCCGCATTGGGCTCTCTGCTCAGCAGGGAGCCTGCTTCCCCTGCCCCCTCTGCAGGCCTCTTTGCCTACTTGTGATCTCTCTCTCTGTGGAATAAATAAATAAATAAATCTTTAAAAAAAAAGACATAATTGTTTATAGACTATAGTATATCTAATGGTCTGAAACTAGGTTTTAAACTTTAAAATGGTTTTTAAAATTCTGACCATGGGACACCATAAGTAACAGAACAAATGGTGTTCTGCTTTCTTGTTCAAAAGGATTATTGTGCAAGCCATCTCTATGAATGTAAATGCCAGAAACCTCCTTGGCTGCAAAAAAAATCTAGTGCCTTTCAAAGTTTTATTTTGAAAGCTCTGAAGAATGAGATTGATGATAGAATCCCTAATGTCTCTTTTCTTTGTAATCCACACCACACAAGATTTAAGAGCTAAGCCAGAAAACATCAAACAACATGTTCAGAATTGTTCAAGGAGAAACATTGATGTTTTTTGCCACCAACGAGAACACTAAAATATAAAAGGTAGAGCTATAAAATAAAAAAAGTAAAAATAAAAGTTAAAAAGGTAAAAAGAGATATGACCAGCAGCATGTCCGCTACAAGATGCTGTTACACCAACTACCGTAAGCAGATCAATATAAAATTCATATTCCTGACTGCCTGAAAGGAGAAAGACCCTCACAAATTCACAGTGCATGGAAGAAAAATGGTGTTAGCAGATAATGAATATAAAGTTCAGTCCCAGTGACCTCCACACCTACAAAAATCAAACACATTTTTATATACCTTTCTTATTTCTTGTTTAGAGCTAGTGGTAGATAACTCTGATATTCATTGAATAAGGGATAGCAAGATATTCTTTTATCATTTTAAGGGCCTATCTGGCCGTATCTTGTTGTAATGAATTTTCTCTTCAGTCTTTAAAAATGGAAACCACAACACCATCAGAAAATACAACTAACTTAAAAAGAAAGAAAGAAAGAAAGAAAAGAAAAGAAATGTTCATATGTGTGACCTGGACTGGTCACAATGTGAAGAAAAATACATAGACATAGCCCACCAATTAGAATGTCATATGAACATCATGTCTAAATTTGTAAAGTTTTTATAACATTCTAAGCTGGTTCATTTACATTAGTACATTTGAGTTTCTCAACAAGCTTGTAAGATTGAAAAGGCAGGTGATAGAATCCAAATCAAAAGAGGAAGCCAAGCGTCACCAGTCATCATGCCTGAGAGCATACAGCAGTGCTGAGTTGGGACTGTAACCCAAGGACCCTGATTCCCTTTCCAAGGGTCTTTCTCTAACACTACAGCTAACAAGCAGTTAAGTTTTCTACACCTCCTCCTCCACTTGACACATGCCTCTTTCATATTAAGTTTTCAAACGAATGATGACAACTTAGAGTTGCATTCCCTGAGCCCAAAAAATGGGCAAAATGTGGGGATGGGCAGTTTTTGCAGGTCCCTACCAAGTTAGCAAACACCAGCCTATAGGCTCAGTCTTCATACAGCCATTGCACAGAGCAGCTAGTCCACAAACACTTGAGATCGATACTTAAGCAAGGACTTAATGCAAAGAAATCTAACTCCCTTTGTAGATTACCACGATAGCCATGATCTTCATGAGGGCATATGACTGAATGAGGAGGGTGAATCCTATAAAAATAAGGCCACAAGAACAATCCCAATGGCACTTGGCCTGAAGAATGAGTCACAAATAGAAATGTCAACAGAAATCTGACAGATAACAGTGAGAGAAGTGGGCTGGGGGGAACTGGACTAATCTGTTTGATGGAAGGGGCATTATTTAGTTCTAGCTGAATACTGCCATGCAAGAAATCATGCTTGATGTTACCAAATCTCGTCCCCTGAATGTTTTAAGAAGAAAAACTGGATTATTATGAGAAATTTGGTTTATAAATGATAGCAAGTTATCAGTAAATTTAACAGTATGGATTAAGCTGAGCATGTCTTTTTTTTTTTAGATTTTATTTATTTATTTGACGGAGAGACATCACAAGTAGGCAGAGAGGCAGGCAGAGAGAGAGGAAGGGAAGCAGGTGCCTTGCTGAGCAGAAAGCCCGATGCGGGTCTCCATCCCAGGACCCTGAGATCATGAAGGCAGAGGCTTTAACCCACTGGGCCACCCAGACGCCCCTGAACATGTCTATTGATTAAATCTGATCTGAGTGTCAGATTGAGCCTGTAAACTAACAATTTTCAGACCTGAAATTTCAGTTTAAAAGTTGCAGTTTAAACAATAAGAAGTCTTTTATCCCTTCCCCGTTGAACACAAATTGTAACTAATTGTTTAAAATAACAAATGCAGTGCCCTTAAAAGTAGGCTAGAGTTTTCATATACTCACTGGATTGGGGCATAGGGAAAGATGGCCACTAACAGCTTATTATTTCCTTAAAACCTCTGGTTTTATCTTAAAAATGCATGTGATTTTTGCCTTCCAATTCAAAATACATCCATGTTTTTTCCTTTTATTTTAGCTATTTATTTTTTCATGTTTTTCCTTTTAATGTCAGAAAGATGTTTTTTACCTCAAATCTTTACCTTTTACCTCAAATTGATGCTCCAGGAAAACATTTATCCTGCGGCTTCTAAAATCTTCAAGATGCATAGCCCTAGATTAACCAGAGTTCTCTCAGGAGTGTCGCCCTTTCCTACCTCCAGCTGTCCTTGCACCTAAAGCCTTAGCTCCAGCTATCCATCAGACTGACAACAGCCAAGGGCCAGGCCTGGTGTGGCATACATAAAGAGAGACACACTCCCGCGAATTCTCAGGGCTCACTCAAAATACAGCCTGCTGGTCTTGCTTAATCTGATCAACACCCCCAACTGCTGTCAGAAACGATGGCCATGATTTCTCAGGCCTTCTCTGGCTTTTTGCCTTTCAAAACAGTGCCTCTGCCAAAGCACCTTAGAGGAATAAATCATCTTCCTCTTGGGGTTGAGACTACAAAGCTTCCTTTCTCCAGAGTTGTTTCACACCACTTTCACCTTTAATACCAAAATTCACACAGAAGTCAACCTCAGAACAACTCGGTGGGAGAGTGTCAACTGGAAACTGAGGCTCCTATAATTGTATCACTTATTGCAAGTGCTGAGGTATTTCATATCCTCAGGCTATTCTTGGAGATATCTTTTCTGAGGAGCAACAAAAGTACAAAATGTACTTAATGCCTAGAAGCACCTTTGCCTCTAAGTAGAGGATACCTCTAATAAACTAGATTAAGAACCAGCAGACATACACATTTCAACATTATAGATATACAGGGACACATATCATTATATATTAATATTTGGCAGAGCCTGAAAAATTATTTGTTTGCTCCAGCTAAGAGCTGTTTTTTTAATTTTCTATTTCGTTTTGAAATGGACTCCCAAATGCATTTCCTTTGTATTCTTCAAGATACCAGAAACACCTTTTGTGAGGGAATGACTAATGGTTTTGAGAGGCAAAAGAAGCTGTTTCCTCTGAAGAATTTCTGGGACTCTAAATGCACACAATTTTTTTTTCTGTACTAAATATCTCCATATTTTTATGCACAGTATCTTTTTCTTTGACAACTGTATGATCATGTTAGCTAAATGTCGGTACAGGATTTTACTTTGAGACCTTCAGATATTTCTTCCTTCTACCAAGAAAGACTCTGAAGATAATTTATCCTTTATGGTTTCAAGCCAAAGGGGAAAAAATGTAAAGATTAAAACTACCAGAGAACCATAACCTCCTTTCAAAGACTTCAGATGAAGTCACAAAGGAATAGCTCACAATTGCAATTTATCTTAAATATGCCAATGCACTGCTTACATTCAAGACTCATTAAGCAGATCTGTAGCATTCTGTTCACATCTGATATAGTAGGATTTTTTTTAATCTGTTAGTGACACTGAAGCAGACTGGCTCCTACAGCCCTTAGCAAAAACAACATCAAGCCTATCCTCCATGAGTCATGAAATGGCATAAGAAAAGGAGAGAAGTGAATTGGGAGAAATCAGAAGGGGAGGCAAACCATGAGAGACTGTGGACTCTGAGAAACAAACTGAGGGTTTTGGAGAGGAGGTGGGTGGGGGGTTGGGAGAGCCTGGTGTTGGGTATTAAGGGGGGCACGTATTGCATGGAGCACTGGGTGTGGTGCATAAACAATCAATCTTGGAACACTGAATAAATAAAATTAAGTTTAAAAGAAAAGAAAAGAAAAAAGGAAAGATAAGATCAGAGTCCATCTAGATATACTACCCAGTTAATAGTGACTTCCATAGAATAAATTCTTCTTCTAAATCAGGACCTAGATGAAAACACATGGTTGTGGAGTATAAACTAACTCTGTACGTTCTTCCACTCCCTTCCCTAGCAAGATACGCTGAGAAGGTGGTTGATAATCTGGGCTTTGGATACAAATGACTAAACTCAATTTTAGTAGCAACATAACCTTGGAGAAATTATTTCCCTGTCTAGGCTTCTTCATCTTTATAGTGAAGATAATAGGATTATATGTTTTATAGCATTGTTGTGAAGAACAATGTATATAAAGCTTTCACTTAGCATCTGACACAAGCTAAGTGACCTATCAAAGTTGTTGTTGTTGTTGTTGTTGTTGTTAGTTACTAAAGACCTACTGAGATTAGAACACTCTTCCAGTGATGGTATAACATGAAAATAAGAATGATGATGACTTCTCTTTGACCTCATTTTTATTCAGGGCTCCTAGAAACAACTTAGCCTCATGCCACAGCCTTCTCTCAGAAATCCAACATGGACTATCAATGTTCTATGCTTTCCTGACTTGAGAGACTGGTACAATCAGCTAGCTAAAGATAATATACTGCCCTAGAAGCCAATAAAATGGCATGAAATTCCTTTGCTGACTCTGTTAAATATTGGTTGGGTCACATGCAATCTCTGTTCCTCTTTCTTCCACTGTTCCTCTGTTCTTCCACTTTTCCTCTGTGTGAAAAGTGGAAGAAATAATATTTTACACAATTTCGAGAGCAATTTCCTCCTTCTACCTCTTTCCTCTTTTATTCAAAGACGCATTTCTCAAAAGAGTAGCTCATGTTTTTCACTTCCCTCTCATTCCTCAATGAACTTTGACCTAAAGTTGCATTGTTCCAATAATTAATTAAATGCTATTATATGTGTTAAGCACACATCAGTGGCCAACACATGAGATACTACAGAAATATCAGCTATTAACATCATTAATAGGTATTAGCTAATAAATTGCTTGAGATGAGCAACGGCACAAAATACCTTTCCCTCTTCCTGGTTCCATACATATTTTATGCTGTATATTACATGCTATAATTGGAGAAGTCTCAGGATGTTTATCTAGCAAGACTTAATTATCTGTTGTTTCTTCCTCTGTTCTGTTTTCATTTGATAGTAAAGATCTAGTTAATTATTTTCTAGCTATAATTATCATATCATTAATTTGCAGCACATAGCCATGTGACCCCCTCTAGTCCTTTTAGCTACATAGACTTTAATATAAGTAATTTTCAGAGAGGCAGAGAACGTGAGTTTTCCTTAAAATGGAAACGCATATAATAATTCTGGGCTGTGCTTCTTAACGTCATTAAATCCATACAAAGACTTCTATTGATACCAACTTACCACTAAAACTTGATACT
The DNA here is from genome assembly GCF_009829155.1 of Mustela erminea. NCBI lineage: Eukaryota > Metazoa > Chordata > Mammalia > Carnivora > Mustelidae > Mustela > Mustela erminea. Next base: position 46,461,904 of record NC_045614.1, read on the forward strand.
AAAAAATCAAGAGACATGAGTAAGCACTGTTAAAAACAGCTTAATACCAGGTGTTTTTCTTGAAAGTTTTGATAAACAGGTCAATGTCAAAGAGCCCTTCATGAAACCCTTAATTTGAATATAAGCTCCATTAAGCTAACCTTACTATAACAAATACCTAGAAACCTCAGAACACGAGGGTAGAGCCCATCCTTCTTTTGCCTTTATGGCACACTCTCTACTGAGCCAGCAATGAGGGTATCCTCTCATCTTAATTTCTGACCATTTCCCAACTCTTTTCTTGTTGAGGTCTTGCCTATTCTTCAAAGGTTATCTTTCTATAGTACAAATATTCAGAGACTTCAAGTGTGATTTTCTAGTAGTCCATAATATTTTCTACATTCTATAGCATTATACATGGACTCATTATGACTATAGTTAATTTATTCATGTGCCCTGTTTCCCCAACTATACCGTAAACTCTACGAGGGCAGAGTCCCTCTCTTTTCAACTCATATGCATCCCTCCAACAGTAGCACAGTATCTGGTAGCTCCTCAATAAATTACTGCTGCTTAACTGATGGGGTGAAGAAAGGAGTGGAGAGGAAGAGAAAGAAGGAAGGAAAATGGATGAAAGGAAGAAAAGGAGGAACAGAAAGAAGCCAGGCAGGGAGGGAGGGAGGCAAGCAATAAGAGAGGTAACACTGAATATTAATAAGTACTTCTAAGAATTAAAAAACATAAAGATTATGTCTTTCCTCAAAAAGTTGGGTAAACAGAAATACATATTTTTATATATCAGGAGGCTGGAATAAGGTGACCTATAGAACCACACAATCTAGTATTTGGCTTCTAAAAGAAATGTAATAGAGACTTAAAGAAGTTCTGTTGGGCTGCAGAATTGGAAAAGAGCATTTTAAAAAGGTGGGGGGTTTTTTTGTGTTTTTTGTTTGGTTGGTTGTTTGGTTGGTTGGGTTTTTTTTTTTTTTTTTTTTTGCTAGAACTTGAAGAAAGTAAAGAGCTACAAAAGCAAAACAGAAAGAGGATGTCCAGTCCTAGAATGTTGCTTCATACTCTATCTCACATCTTATATTTGTCCTTAGTAATTAAAGAATTCTCATTGGAATAGCACAGTGATTAAAGATTGGCTCTCTTTCTTAGCCTTGGAGAATAAATTTCATCACAGCAGAGAATAAACACTAATATTTAATGAGTATACTTACTAAGCATCAGGCCCTATTCTAGGAGCTGAACATAAATTATTTCATCTAATTCTTATTAAAACTACTACAATCATGTCCACTCTATGGAAAAGAAAATTGAAACAGAGGCTAAACATTTTGCTCAAGACCACACAGTTGGAAGGCAACTAATGTGAGAATCTGGAGAAGCCAAAACTGAAACTTCTATTCCCTTCTCATTTTTCATTTTTGTGATAACAGTCTGGTTTACTTTGATTAAAATAAGTTTTTGTCCATACATCCTACATCTGTGTTTTCAGAAGTTCAAACATTAGAAGATGAGATAGCATGCAGCATTTCCATTTAGAGCTGCAGATACACACCCCACTCTTCTCCACCCTGCTTCACACCCCAGCTGCTGACCTGTAGGACCTGCAACAATGCTCCTGTTCTTGGAGGAGATCCATATCTTGGATAATCACTGAGGTTATCCAGAGGTGTGCGTCAACAGAGAATCAGAGAAGAGAGAAGTCAGGATATGTATTCTCCAGATACCTCACTATTGGACCCCTGAGGTTAGTTGTGTCATCAGCTAAAGGTAGAGGATTCTTGGTTATTCTCAATATCTATCTCTCTCTCTCTCAATCTCCACTGCCCCCTCCTGCCATCCCTCTCTCTGTGCCTTTTCTTTCTTTCTCCCTTTCTCTCTCTTTCTTTCTTTTTCTCTTTCTCCTTCTCTAGTCCTTCTCCCTCTCTCTGTTACTCTCTCATAATAAGAGTTTTCTTCCCTTAATTTTTCAGGTCTATGGGTGATATAATGTACAATTTTCTCATTACCAGCCTATAATAACCCTTGTTGCTTTTTTTATGTTCACATATTTATAAAGTTTCCCCTCATCATACAACTTACATTTTCCATAAGTTTCTGCCATGAGACTTACTCACACAAGTAAAAAGTTTGTAAATTAGAACAGTGATATTAAAGACATAAGAAAAGGTCCAGATCTGAGGAATTCTAAAAGAAGTAACATAACTCTGGACAAAAACAGTATGTTGGAAAGGGAATTCAGGCTAACAATTATCCAGGCAATGATGATTGCCTGGATAGGCAAGGTTGGAGATGGCTAGGTTGGAGAAAGCCTTTAATGACAAAATGGAATTGATTAGGGCAGAAGTGAAAGCCACCAGGGATGATGTTAACAATGCTCTCAATGAGATCCAATTTAATCTAAATTCTCTAACAGCTAGGGTAACTGAGGCAGAAGATAGAATTAGTGATCTAGATAGAGAAAAGGGATCAGGAGGAAGCCTGGAACAAACAGCTTAGAAGCCATGAAATCAGAATTAGGGAAATAAATGATGCTATGAAACATTCCAATGTCAGAATTACTGGAATCCCTGAGAGGGAGGAGAAAGAAAGAAGACTAGAAGATATAGTTGAATGAATTCTCCATGCAAATTTTCCCAATCTGGTGAATGGAACCAGTGTTCCTGTCCTAGAGGCAGAAATATCTCCCTGCAAGATCATAGAATCTAGAAAGACCTCAAGACACATGATTGTGAAAATGATGAATCATAATTTTAGACAGGAGATGGGGAAAAGAAAGCAGCTTTAGAAAGAAGCAAGGGGAAAGAGATTCCTTACATACAGAGAAAAGCCCATCAGGCAAGCCAGGAAGGGCTGGCAAGAGGTATTCAGGGCCCTAAATGAGAAGAACATGCAGCCAAGAATACTTTACCCAGCAAGACTGACATTCAAAATGGATGGAGAGATAAAGCGCTTCCAAGACCGGCAAGGTTTAAAAGAGTATGTGACCACCAAGCCAGCACTACAAGAAATATTAAGGAAGGGGAGCACTATAAAAGAGGAAAAAACCCAATAATTTCATTGAATAGAAATTTATGGAGTCAATCTATAGAAACAAAGACTTCACAGGTAACACGATGTCAATAATCACTCTCAACGTGAATGGCCTAAAATGTGCCCATAAAACAGCACAGGGTTGCAGATTGGATAAAATGACATGACCCATACGTATATTGTCTACAAGAGGCCCATTTTGAACCTAAAGATACATCCAGAGTGAAAGTGATGGAGAAGTATCTTTCATGCCAGTGGGCCTCAAAAGAAGGCTGGGGTAGTGATTCTCAAATCAGATAAATTAGATTTTAAGCTAAAGACTGTAGTCAGTCATAGATATAGAAGGACACTACCTCTTTCTTAAAGGGTCTATCCACCAAGAAGATCTAACGATTGTAAATATTTATGCCCCAATATGAGAGCAGCCAACTACATAAGACAACTGTTAATCAAGATAATGAGTCATATTGATATAAATACATTAATAGTTGGGGATTTTATCACACCACTCTCAGTAATAGACAGATCATCCAAGCAGAAAATCAATAAAGAAACAAGAGCATTGAATGACACATTGTAACAGATGGACCTCATAGATATATACAGAACAGTCCACCCTAAAACAACAGAATACTTATTCCTCCTGAGTGCACATGGAACATTCTCCAGAATAGATCATATACTGGGTCACAAACTAGGGCTCAGCCGATATGAAAAGACTGAGATTATTCCCTGCATATTCTCAGATCACAATGCTTTGAAACTGGAGCTCAACCACAAGAACAAGTTTGGAAGGAATTTAAACACCAGGAAGCTAAAGACCACCTTGCTTAAGAACGCTTGGATCAACCAGGAAATCAAAGAAGAACCTAAATAATACATGAAAACCAATGAGAATGAAGACACTTTGGTCCAAAACCTATAGGATACAGCAAAGGCGATCCCAAAGGGGAAATACATAGCCATCCAAGCCTCTTTCAAAAAAAACTGAAAGACAGGGGCATCTGGGTGACTCCGTGGGCTAAGGCCTCTGCCTTCAGCTCAGGTCATGATCCCCAGATCCTGGGATCAAGCACCGCATCAGGCTCTCTGCTCAGCGGGGAGCCTGCTTCCCTCTCTCTGCCTGCCTCTCTGCCTACTTGTGATCTCTGTCTGTCAAATAAATGAATAAATCTTTAAAAAAAAACTGAAAAATCCAGAATACACCAGCTGTCTTTACACCTTAAAGAACTGGAGAATCAACAACCAATTAAGTCAACTCCACACACAAGAAGGGAAATAAACAAGATTAGAGCAGAGATCAATGAGATAGAAACTAGAGATACAGTAGAATGCATCAATGAAACTAGAAGCTGGTTTTTTGAAAGAATCAATAAGGTTGATAAACCACTGGCCAAACTAATCCAAAAGAAAAGAGAGAAGACCCAAAATAATAAGATTATGAATGAAAAGGGAGAGATCACAACTAACATCAAGGAAATAGAAACAATCATCAGAAATTATTATCAACAGTTATATGCCAATAAGTTAAGCAACCTAGATGAAATGGATGCATTCCTGGAAAGCTATAAACTTCCAAAACTGAATCAGGAAGAAACTGACAACCTAAACAGACCAATAACCAGTAACAAGACTGAAGTAGTGATTAAAACCTCCCAAAAAACAAGAGCCCAGGACCTGACAGATTCCCTGGGGAATTCTACCAAACTTTTAGAGAAGAAATAATACCCATTCTCCTGAAGTTGTTTCAAAAAATTGAAGCAGAAGGAAAACTTCCAGACTTTTATGAAGCCAGCATTACCCTGAGCCCCAAACCAGGCAAAGACTGCACCAATAAGGAGAATTTCAGACCAACATCCCTGATGAATATGGATGCTAAGATTCTCAACAAGATCCTAGATAATAGGATCCAACAGTAGGTTAAAAAGATTATCCACCATGACCAGCTGTGATACATCCCTGGTTTGCAAGCATGGTTCAACATTTGCAAATCAATCAATGTGATAGAACAAATCAATAAGAGAGAAGAACCACACGGTCCTCTCAATTGATGTAGAAAAAGCAATTGACAAAATCCAGCATCCATTCCTGATTAAAATGCTTCAAAGTATAGGAATAGAGGGAACACTCCTCAACTTCATAAAATCTATCTATGAAAAACCCACAGCGAGTATCATCCTCAATGGGAAAAAGCTGACAGCCTTCCCTTTGAGATCAGGAACACAATGAGGATGCCCACTCTCACCACTCTTGTTCAACATAGTATTAGAAGTCCTAGCAACAGCAAGCAGACAACAAAGAGAAACAATGAAGAATTATTTCTCTGTCAAACCCTCTCTCTTCGCAGATGACACGATACTTTATATGGAAAACCCAAAAGATTCCACCCTCAAACTACTACATCTCACACAGCAATTCAGTAATGTGGCAGGATACAAAATCAGTGTACAGAAACAAGTTGCTTTCCTATACACTAACAATGAAAATACAGAAAGGGAAATTAGAGAATCGATTCCATTTACTATAGCACCAAGAACCACAAGATACCTGGGAATAAACCTAACCAAAGAGATAAAGGATCTGTACTTGAGGAACTACAGAACATTCATGAAAGAAATTGAAGAAGACACAAAAAGATGGAAGACCATTCCATGCTCTTGGATCAGAAGAATAAACATTGTTAAAATGTCTATGCTGCCTAGAGCAATCTATACTTTCAATGTCATTCTAATCAAAATTCCACTGTCATTTTTCAAAGAGCTGGAGCAAACAATCCTAAAATTTGTGTGGAATCAGAAGAGACCCTGAATTGCTAAGGAAATGTTGAAAAAGAAGAACAAAACTGGGGTCATCACATTGCCTTATTTCAAGCTTTACCACAAAGCTGTGATCACCAAGACAGCATGGTACTGGCATAAAAACAGACACATAGACCAGTCAAACAGAGTAGAGAGCCCAGATATGGACCCTCAACTCTATGGACAAATAATCTTTGACAAAGCAGGAAAAAAGACAGTTTCTTCAATAAATGGTGCTGGGAAAATTGGACAGCTCTATGTAGAAGAATGAACTCAACCATTCTCTTACACTAAACACAAAGATAAACTCGAAATGGATTAAAAAAAAAAGTCAACGTGAGGCAGGAATCCATCAGAATCTTAGAGGAGAACATAGGCAGTAACCTCTTTGACATCAGCCACAGCAACTTCTTTTAAGATATGTCTCCAAAGGCAAAGGAAACAAAAGCAAAAATGAATTTTTGGGACTTCAGCAAGATCAAAAGCTTCTGCACAGCAAAGGAAACAGTCAAGAAAACAAAGAGGCAACCCACGGAATGGGAGAAGATATTCGCAAATGACAATACAAAGGGCTGATATCCAGGATCTATAAAGAACTTCCCAAACTCAACACACACAAAACAGATAATCATGTCAAAAAATGGGCAGAAGAGAGGAACAGACATTTCTTCAATTAAGACACAGAAATGGCTAACAGACATACGAAAAAAATGTTCATCATCACTAGCCATCAGGGAGATTCAAATCAAAACCACATTGAGATACCACCTTACACCAATGAGAATGGCCGAAATTAACAAGACAGGAAACAATGTGTGTTGAAGAGGATGTGGAGAAAGGGGAACCCTCTTCCACTGTTGGTGGGAATGCAAGTTGGTGCAGCCACTTTGGAGAACAGTGTGGAGATTCCTCAAGAAATTAAAAATAGAGCTTCCCTATGACCGTGTAATTGCACTACTGGGTATTTACCCCAAAGATACAGATGTAGTGAGAAGAAGGGCCATCTGTACCCCAATGTTCATAGCCGCAATGGCCACGGTCTCCAAACTGTGGAAAGAACCAAGATGACCTTCAACGGACAAATGGATAAGGAAGATGTGGTCCATATATAGTATGGAGTGTAATGCCTCCATCGGAAAGGATGAATACCCAACTTTTTTAGCAACATGGACAGGACTGGAAGAGATTATGCTGAAATAAGTCAAGCAGAGAGAGTCAATTATATGGTTTTGCTCATTTGTGGAGCATAAGAAATAAAACAGAGGACATGGGGAGATGGAGAGGAGAAGAGAGTTGGGGGAAATTGGAGGGGAAGACGAACCATGAGAGACTGGACTCTGAAAAACAATCTGAAGTTTTGGAGGGGCAGGGGGTAGGAGGCCTGGTGGTAGGTATTATGGAGGGCACGTATTGCATGGGGCACTGGGTGTGGTCCATAAACAATGAATTCTGGAACACTGAAAATAAATTTAAAAAATAAGAATAAAAAAAAAAGAAGTAACAAAACTCCAATGAAAGACTGATGTAGGTCATAAAACAGGAGAATATTAAAAAAAAATTCCTAGATTTTTGATCCCAGGTAATTTGGAAAATGACAATACTGATAGAAATACAGACATCAATAAAGAAAGTTAGGACTTTTCATGTTACTGTGATTATCTATTTGTCTCTTCATTTGAATGCCTGTTTGTTTCAGAGACTATAAGAAATGCTTTTTTTATTAAAAATAATAAAACAACAGAGATAAAATTGAAGTACTCTATGTTCCATGTTCCAGTTTTGTTCTATTGGTTTCTTTGCCCAGATAAATTTCTATCATGAATTTAATATATATTCTTACAAAAGTTTTTATACTTTATATAATGCATTTTTATCCTATCCCATGAACATTATTATTATTAATAATGATACAAATGTAAATGTTTATGTTACACTTACTATTTCCATAATTTGGTAACTAAGATTGTCATTCAAAATTATGTTTTGGAACTCCACCCATGCTGACATGTATAGATCTATCATCTAACAGTTACACATTAATCTATCATATGAATATGTCATATTTTCTTTATCTGTTTCTCTATTGACATATTTTTCACTACAACAAACAATACTACAGTGAATCTCCCAGTATAAATCCCCTTATGAAGATTTCTCTAGGATTCTTGTGGCATTTTTGTACCAAAAGAAAAAAAGAAAACTGGTTTAGACACTGTGACTTTAAGGTACTCTGTTATTGGGTGTCAATGTGAAATTTTAACAGCAGTCACAAGGAAAATAATAGAGAAGAAAAGAAAAATATTTCTGTTTGCAGTAGCTATATTTCTAATTTTTTTCAGCTAGGATATATAAATAGCACTGTTCACCAGGCCCTAAGCCAGGCATCTTGCAATCATTATCTCATTTAATCTTCACACTTTCCCTTCAAGTGATAACTGAAATTCACAAATGCCTCATTTTAGGTAATACTTCCAATCTCTGCTACAATGACATTTTTAAAGACTTCTTTAAAGACTAATTTTAGATTCACAATGAAACTTAGAGGAAGATATAGAAATTTCCCATATATCCCCTGCCCCCAAACCTGCAGAGTTCCTTCATTATCAACATGCCCACCAGAGTGGTACGTTTGTTACATCATAATCACCCAAAGTCCATAAATTAGATTCTGGTTCACTGTTGGTATTATAAATTGTATGGGTTTGGGCAAACATACATATATCCATCATCACAGTATCATAAAGAGTATTTTCACTGTCCTAAAACTGCCCTGCACAATAGGAAATTCCAACTGTCTTAAGTGTATCCTTTTTTTAAAATCACTTTTCCAGGGGCGCCTGGGTGGCTCAGTGGGTTAAGCCGCTGCCTTCGGCTCAGGTCATGATCTCAGAGTCCTGGGATCGAGTCCCACATCGGGCTCCCTGCTCAGCAGAGAGCCTGCTTCCCTCTCTCTCTCTCTGCCTGCCTCTCCATCTACTTGTGATTTCTCTCTGTCAAATAAATAAATAAAATCTTTAAAAAAAAAAAAAAAATCACTTTTCCAGTGCAAAGAGTAAAGTAACTAACAAATAACAACTTGAAGGAGGTGGGGAAAGTAGAAACTTGATAATATACAAGCTAGGCAGCCCCAGGAGACGTTAAGAATTGACTCTACTTGAACTTATAAAATTAATTTGTCCTCCCAATGAGGGTTCCCTGATTTGAAGCAAAAAGATCCATTCTTCAGTTAACTGTGGATATCAAACTTGCCTCAGAAGCCCTTAATAACTCCAGAAGGTGAAACAAATTAGGATTCACCCTAGGTAAACATGGGCTGTATATATTAGTATCTTAACAAAAAAGTTACACTATCAGGTACATAATTTTTTCCATGATAATTTTAGAACAAAGAAAAATATAAGAAAGAAAAAACTTCACTGTCTCTCCAACCCATTCAGAAAAGGACAAAATCATGCAGAGAGCTTGGTGCGTTTCCTTTTGTTTTCCATTCTGTTACCTTTTCAAACTCATCCTTCTGTGAGCTCTTCAAATCAATATCCTGGAAAAAATGAGCTACAGAAACTAGAGCCTCTAGTAACACTAAAATTTGAGCTGAGGCTACTTTCATTCTATAGACATGAAATACACTTTGTAGGAACTGTGATTTGCGAGAATTTCTTCCCCTCTCTGTACAAGACCACCCACGTTCTAGTGAGGCCAACAATTAAGAATCTGTTGATGCCCCAAATTATTAAACAAGGAATAATGTTTTCCTTAGAAGAGCTATGTCTAAAGTTAGCCTTAAGAAGAGAGGCAGTAATGGGGTGCCTGGGTGGCTCAGTTGGTTAAGTGTCTGCCTTCGGCTCAGGTCATGATCCCCAGGTCCTGGGATCGAGCCCCATATCAGGTTCCCTGTTCAGCAGGAAGCCTGCTTCTCCCTCTCCAGCTCCCCTCTTGTTTGTGTTCCCTCTCTCACTAGTTTGCTCTGTCATAAATAAGTAAAATCTTAAAAAAAAGAAAAGTTGGGGGTGCCTGGGTGGCTCAATGGGTTAAGCCCCTGTCTTTGGCATGGGTCATGATCCCAGGGTCCTGGAATCGAGCCCCACATCAGGCTCTCTGCTCAGTGGGGCGCCAGCTTCCCCCTCTCTCTCTGCCTGCCTCTCTGCCTACTTGTGATCTCTCTCTCTCTCTCTCTCTCTCTGTCAAATAAATAAATAAAATCTTAAAAAAAAAAAAAGTCAGAAGAAGTAAGATGGTGGAGGAGTTGAGACTGAAATATCATCAGGTCCCAGGAGTTCAGACAGATAGTTTTCAAAGCATTCTGAACACATACAAACTCAGCAGGATATAGAAGAGAAGAAGAGCAGCAATGCTAGGAACAGAAAACTGACCATTTTCCAGAAGGTAGGACATGCAGAGAAGTGAATACGATGTGACGGGAAGATAAATAGTGGGGGGAGTTTATGGTTCCTAGCAAGTGGTGGAGCAGCAGAGCACAAAATTGGAAGTTTTATAAGTCCGCTCCATTGAGGGACGTGGCTCCAGAGGCTAAGTGGGGGGTGGAGCCCTCGCGGGGACAGTGTGGTCTCAGGACCCATGGGGTCACAGAGAGACTGGGGTGTCTCAGTGTGGCAGAACTGCCAGGTATTGGAGCAGGGAAGCCAGCTAGAGAGATGGATCCAAGGAGTGCACTCTTATCTCAGGGTTACCTTAATCCGTGATCTGAGGCACAGTCAACCACTGCTCTTCAAACCGGGACCCCACCAGTGACAGATCTGGAGAGACCCCCTCCTTCCTCCTCTGGGAGGAGCAGTGCAGAGGAATCTGCTGGGTTTGGAGACTCCAATGGGGGCTGTGCACCAGAGATAAAAACATTTGGTCACAGGCTGGGTGGGCACAGAGTAAGACCAGAGACCAAGGAAATGGGAGGGATTGACTGATTTTCTCTGAAGGCACACTGAGGAGTGGGGCCTAGAGCTCTCGGCTCCTATGCACCAGAGATTAGGAGGTTGCTATCCTCATCCCCATCCTCCAAAGCTCTATGGAAAGCCTTCAGGGAACAAAAGCTCCTGAGAGTGAATGCAAGCAGATTACTTAGCCTGGCCCCTGGCAAGGGTAATGCAATCCCACCTCAGGCCAAGACATTTGAGAATCATTGCAACAGGGCCCTCCCCCAGAAGATCAACAAGAACATCCAGCCAAGACCAAGTTCACCCATCAATGAGAACTATAGAACTCAGAGCTAGGGGAAAGCAAAACAGAATTCACGGGTTTTTTCCCATGATCTTTGACTCTTTTAAAGTTAAATTTTTTAATTTTATTTTTTCTTATTCTATTTTTTTAACCTTTCCTCTCTCCTATTTTAACATTTTTAACTATTTTATCTTATCAATAACTTTTTTAAAAAATCTTTTAAAATTGTCATTGTTATAATTTATCCCTTCATTGCATTTAACCTTATTTTCTTGTATACATATAGGGATTTTTTTCTTTAAGATATTGGGTTACAATTTCTTCTCATAGATCAAAATAGACCCTAAACCTAGTGCGTGACTTTGTTCTAGTCTCCAGCATGATCACACTCTCTCCTCTTTTTTCCCTTCTTTTTCCAAACAACTTATCACTTCCTTTTTTAGAATCTTTTTTAATTTTCATCTTTACAGTGAGATTCAAATGCTTTATCGTGCTTACCCTTATTTTTGTGTATATTTTGTGTGTGTGTGTATATATATATATTTTTTTTTTCCTTAAAATTTTGGGAGGTCATTTCTTCTAAGAGACCAGAATACACCCAGAATCAAGTGGGGGTGGCTGTCTTCTATTCACCAGTCCAATGTGTGTGTGTGTGCATATATATATATATATTCCCCCCCCCCTTTCTTCTCTCCTGGTATCAGGTCTCTTCTGATTTGGTTAGTGTATGTTTTTCTGAGGTCTTTACCACCCTCTTAGTATTTTGTTCTCTTATTCATCTATTCGTATCTAGATAAAATGAAAGGTGTTAGAACTCACCAAAGGGGGGGAAAAAAGAACAAGAGGCAGTACCAATGCCTAGGGACCTAATCAATAAGGACATTAGTAATATGTCAAAACTAGAGTTCAGAATGATGATTATCAAGGCGCTAGCTCAGCTCGAAAAAAGCATGGAAGATATTAGATAATCCCTTTCTGGAGAAATAAAATCCCTTTCTGGGGAGATAAAAGAACTAAAATCTAACTAAGTTTAAATCAAAAAAACTATTAATGAGGTGCAATAAAAATGGAGACTCTTACTGCTAGGATAAATGAGGCAAAAGAGAGAATTAGTGATGTAGAAGACCACATGACAGAGAATAAAGAAGCTGAGCAAAAGAGAGACAACTACTGGACCATAAGGGGAGAATTCGAGAGATAAGTGATATCATAAGATAAACAATATTAGAATAATTGGGATCCTAGAAGAAGAAGAAAGAGAGAGATGAACAGAAGGTACACTGGAGCAAATAATAGAAAAGAATTTCCCTAATATGGCAAAGGGAACCAGCATCAAAATCCAGGAGGCACAGAGAACCCCCCTCGAAGTCAATAAAAATGGGTCCATACCCCATCATCTAATAGTCAAACTTACAAGTCTTAGTGACAAAGAGAAAATCCTGAAAGCAATTTGGGACAAGAGGTCTGTAACATAGAATGGTAGAAATATTAGATTGGCAGCAGACCTATCTACAAAGATGTAGTAGGCCAGCATGATATATTCAGAGCACTAAACAAGAAAAATATGAAGCCAAGGAAACTATATCCAGCTAGGCTGTCACTGAAAATAGAAGGAGAGATAAAAAGCTTCCAGGACAAACAAAAATTTTTAAAATTTGCAAACACCAAACCTGTTCTACAGGAAATATTTTAAGGGGTCCTCTAAGCAAAGAGAGACCCTAAAATTAACAGACTAGAAAATAACAGAGACAATTTACAGTAACAGTCACCTTACAGGCCATGCAATGACACCAAATTCATATCTTTCGATAGTTACCCTGAATGTAAATGGGCTAAATGCCCCAATCAAAAGACATAGGGTATCAGAATGGATAAAAAAATAAGATCCATTGATATGCTGTCTACAAGAAAAACTCATTTTAGACCCAAAGACACCTCCGGATTTAAAGTGAGGGAGTGGAAAACAATTTACCATGACAATGGACGTCAAAAGAAAGCTGGGGTGGCAATTCTTATAACGGATTAATTAGATTTTAAGCCAAAGACTATAATAAGAGATGAGGAAGGACACTACGTCATATTTAAAGTGTCTGTCCAATAAGACCTAACAATTTCAAATATCTATGCCCCTAACATGGGAGCAGTCAATTATATAAACCAATTAATAACAAAATCAAAGAAACACATTAACAATAATACAATGATACTAGAGGACTTTAACACTCCCCCTTCACTGAAATGGACAGATCATCTAAGCAAAAGATCAACAAGGAAATAAAAGCTTTAAATGACACACTGGACCACATGGACATCACAGATATATTCAGAACATTCCATCCCAAAGTAACAGAATACACATTCTTCTCTAGTGCACATGGAACATTCTCCAGAATAGATCACATTGTGGGTCACAAATCAGGTCTTAACCGGTACCAAAAAAAATGGGATCATCCCCTGCTTATTTTCAGACCACAAGGCTTTGAAAATAGAACTCAACCACAAGAGTAAATTTGGAAAGAACTCAAGTACACAGAGGCTAAAGAGCAGCCTATTAAGAATAAATGTGTCGACCAGTAAATTAAAAAAGAATTTAAAAAATTCATGGAAACAAATGAAAATGAAAACACAACTGTTCAAAATCTTTGGGACACAGCAAAGGTGGTCCTGAGAGGAAAATACAGTGATACAAGCCTTTCTCAAGAAACAAGAAAGGTCTCAAGTACAGAACCTAACCCTACACCTAAAGAAGCTGGAGAAAGCAAAGAAAGCCTAAACCCAGAAGGAGAAGAGAAATAATAAAGATCAGAGCAGAAATCAATGAAATAGAAACCAAAAGAACAGTAGAACAAATCAATGAAACTATGAGCTCATTCTTTGAAAGAATTAATAAGATTGATAAATCCCTGGCCAGACTTATCAAAAAGAAAAGAGAAAGGACCTAAATTAATAAAATCATGAATTAAAGTGGAGAGATCACAACCAACACCAAAAAAATAGAAACAATTATAAGAACATATTATGAGCAACTATATGCCAGCAAATTTGACAATCTGGAAGAAATGGATGCATTCCTAGAGACATATAAACTATCAAAACTGAATCAGGAAGAAACAGAAAACCTGAACAGACCCCTAACCAGTAAGGAGATTGAAGCAAGCATCAAAAATACCCCAACAAACAAAAGCCCAGGGCCAGATGGCTTCCCAGGGGAATTCTACCAAACATTTAAAGAAGAATTAATACCTATTCTCCTGAAACTGCTCCAAAAAGTAGAAATGGAAAGAAAACTTCCAAAGTCACTTCATGAGGCCAGCATTACCTTGATCCCCAAAAAAGACAAAGACCCCATCGAAAAGGAGAATTACAGACCAATATCCTTGATGGACATGGATGCAAAAATTCTCACCAAAATACTAGCCAATAGGATCCAACAGTACATTAAGGGGATTAGTCACCATGACTAGGTGGGATTTAATCGTGGGCTGCAAGGTTGGTTCAACATCTCCATATAAAATAATAGATGTTGAAAAAGCATTTGACAAAGCACAGCATTCATTCTTGATCAAAACTCTTCACAGGGTGGGTATAAAGAGTACATACCTCAATATCATCAAAGCCATTTATGAAAAACCCACAGCGAATATCATTCTCAATAGGGAAAAACTGAGAGCTTTTCCCCTAAGGTCAGGAACATGGCAGGGCTGTCCACTATCACCACTGCTGTTCAACACAGTACTGGAAGTCCTAGCCTTAGCAGTCAGACAACAAAAAGAAATAAAAGACATCTGACTGGCAAAGTAGAAGTCAAATTCTTACTCTGCAGATGATGTGATACTTTATGTGGAAAACCCAAAGGACCCCACCCCAAACTGCTAGAACTCAGACAGGAATTCAGTAAAATGTCAGGATATGAAATCAATGCACAGAAATCAGTTGCATTTCTATACACCAACAGCAAGACAGAAGAAAGAGAAATTAAGGGGTTGATCTCATTTACAATTGCACCCAAAATTGTAAGACACCTATGAATAAATATAACCAAAGAGGCAAGGAATCTGTACTCAGAAAACTATAGAATACTCATGAAAGAAATTGAGGAAGACACAAAGAAATGGAAAAATGTTCCATACTCATGGATTGGAAGAACAAATATTGTTAAAATGTCTATGTTACCTAAAGCAATCTACACATTTAATGCAATCCCTATCAAAATCCCTTCCATTTTTTTTCAAAGAAATGGAACAAATAATCCTAAAATTTATATGGAACCAGAAAAGACGTCAAGTAGCCAGAGGAATATTGAAAAAGAAAGCCAAAGTTGGTGGCATCACAATTCCAGACTCCACGCTCTATTACAAAGCTGTCATCATCAAGACAATATGGTACTGGTACAAAAGCAGACACATAGATCAATGGAACAGAATAGAGAGCCCAGAAATAGACCCTCAACTCTATGGCCAACTCATCTTCAACAAATCAAGAAAGAATATACAATGGAAAAAAAGACAGCCTCTTCAATAAATGGTCCTGGGAAAATTGGACAGCTGCACGCATAAGAATGAAACACACCATTCTCCTACATCATACACAAAGATAAACTCAAAATGGATGAAAGACTTCAGTGTAAAACAGAAATCCATCAAAATCCGAGAGGATAACATAGGCAATAACCTTTTCAACACTGGCCACAGTGACCTCTTTTAAGATATGTCTTAAAATGCAAGGAAAGCAAGGGCAAAAATGAATTTTGGGACTTCATCAATAAAAAAAGCTTTTGCACAGCAAAGGAAACAGTCAACAAAACTAAGAGGCAACCCACGGAATGGGAGATGATATTTACAAATGACATCATAAATAAAGGGCTGGTATCCAAGATCTATGAAGAACTTCTGAAACTCAACACCCAAAAAGTAAATAATCCATTCGATAAATGGGCAGAAAATATGAACAGACACTTCTCCAAATAAGACATACAAATAGCAAACAGACACATGAAAAAATGTTCAACATCACTAGCCATCAGGGAAATAAATAAAATCAAAACCACAATGAGCTACCACCTTACACCAGTTAGAATGGCCAAAATTAACCAGACTGAAAGCTGTTATCTTCAATTTTTTTAAATTTTTTTATTTCTTTTCAGCATAACAGTATTCATTGTTTTTTGCACCACACCCAGTGCTCCATGCAATACGTGCCCTCCCTAATACCCACCAACTGGTTCCCCCAACCTCCCACCCCCCCGCCCCTTCAAAACCCTCAGGTTGTTTTTCAGAGTCCATAGTCCCTCATGGTTCACCCCCCCTTCCAATTTCCCTCAATTCCCTTCTCCTCTCCATCTTCCCTTATCCTCCATGTTATTTGTTATGCTCCACAAATAAGTGAAACCATATGATAATTGATTCTCTCTGCTTGACTTATTTCGCTCAGCATAATCTCTTCCAGTCCTGTCCATGTTGCTACAAGAGTTGGGTATTCATCCTTTCTGATGGAGGCATTACACTCCATATTATATATGGACCACATCTTCCTTATCCATTTGTCCGTTGAAGGTCATCTTGGTTCTTTCCACAGTTTGGAGACCGTGGCCATTGCGGCTATGAACATTGGGGTACAGATGGCCCTTCTTCTCACTACATCTGTATCTTTGGGGTAAATACCCAGTAGTGCAATTACACGGTCATAGGGAAGCTCTATTTTTAATTTCTTGAGGAATCTCCACACTGTTCTCCAAAGTGGCTGCACCAACTTGCATTCCCACCAACAGTGGAAGAGGGTTCCCTTTCTCCACATCCCCTCCAACACACGTTGTTTACTGTCTTGTTAATTTTGGCCATTCTCATTGATGTAAGGTGGTATCTCAATGTAGTTTTGATTTGAATCTCCCTGATGGCTAGTAATGATGAACATTTTTTCATATGCCTGATAGCCATTTGTATGTCTTCACTGGAGAAGTGTCTGTTCATATCTTCTGCCCATTTTTTTGATATGATTGCCTGTTTTGTGTGTGTTGAGTTTGAGGAGTTCTTTATAGATCCTGGATATCAACCTTTTGTCTGTACTGTTATTTGCAAATATCTTCTCCCATTCCGTGCGTTGCCTCTTTGTTTTCTTGACTGTTTCCTTGACTGTGCAGAAGCTTTTGATCTTGATGAAGTCCCAAAAGTTCATTTTCGCTTTTGTTTCCTTTGCCTTTGAAGACATATCTTGAAAGAAGTTGCTGTGGCTAATATTGAAGAGGTTACTGCCTATGTTCTCCTCTAGGATTCTGATGGATTCCTGCCTCACATTGAGGTCTTTTACCCATTTCGAGTTTATCTTTGTGTACGGTCTAAGAGAATGGTCGAGTTTCATTCTTCTACATATAGCTGTCCAGTTTTCCCAGCACCATTTATTGAAGAGACTGTCTTTTTTCCACTGTATATTTTTTCCTGTTTTGTCCAAGATTATTTGACCATAGAGTTGAGGGTCCATGGAGAGTCTGGGCTCTCTGCTCTGTTCCACTGGTCTATGTGTCTGTTTTTATGCCAGGACCATGCTGTCTTGGTGATCACATCTTTGTAGTAAAGCTTGAAATCAGGTAATGTGATGCCACCAGTTTTATTTCTGTTTTTCAACATTTCCTTAGCGATTTGGGGTCTCTTCTGATTCCATACAAATTTTAGGATTATTTGCTCCAGCTCTTTGAAAAATACCAGTGGAATTTTGATCGGAATGGCATTAAAAGTATAGATTGCTCTAGGCAGTATAGACATTTTAACAATGTTTATTCTTCCAATCCAAGATCATGGAATGGTCTTCCATCTTTTTGTGTCTTCTTCAATTTCTTTCACGAGTGTTCTGTAGTTCCTCGAGTACAGATCCTTTACCTCTTTGGTTAGGTTTATTCCCAGGTATCTTATGGTTCTTGGTGCTATCATAAATGGAATCGATTCTCTATTTCCCTTTCTGTATTTTCATTGTTAGTGTATAAGAAAGCCACTGATTTCTGTACATTGACTTTGTATCCTGCCACATTACTGAATTGCTATATGAGTTGTAGAAGTTTGGGGGTGGAGTCTTTTGGGTTTTCCATATAAAGTATCATGTCATCTGCGAAGAGAGAGAGTTTGACTTCTTCCTTGCCAATTTGGATAACTTTTATTTCTCTTTGTTGTCTGCTTGCTGTTGCTAGGACTTCTAATACCATGTTGAACAAGAGTGGTGAGAGTGGGTATCCTTGTCATGTTCCCGATCTCAATGGGAAGGCTGCAAGCTTTTTCCCATTGAAAATGATACTCACTGTGGGTTTTTCATAGATAGATTTTGTGAAGTTCAGAAATGTTTCTTCTATCCCTATACTTGGAAGCGTTTTAAATAGGAATGGATGCTGGATTTTGTCAAATGCTTTTTCTGCATCAATTGAGAGAACCATGGGGTTCTTCTCTCTTCTCTTATTGATTTGTTGTCGCTCTCGACCCGCAAGAACGACCCGCAGACGAGGTTGAGTGGCAAACTTCTTTATTGTCAGTCTTCTACATATCTTGATCCGGGAACCCCGCACCACAATTTTAGCCCCCTATTATAGTCCCAAAGCTTACATAAGGATCAAACATCACATCACGCGCCCCCTGGCACAGAAGCATCCTCAGACCGTTTCGCGCCAGGAGGCCGCGAAACCTTTTTCTTTCTTGACTTTTTAACTGATTTTAGTGAAGTAGATGAACTATCAGAAGAATCTGTAGAACTGCTAGAGCTGGTTTCCGGCCCCGAAGCTTTTGTAGAACTAGCTTTCGAAGAGCCCTTCGAGGATTCCTCTTTTAATTTTTCTAAAATTTGTTCCCCTTGCTGCACCACTTGCTTTAGCCGCTCCCGAGACGATTGCAGGCAGACCTTAACAAGGGACCACACCGCAAGCGTCTCTGGAGTAACTGTTGTACTTCGCCGCAAATCCTCCCCCAGATGTTCCCATTGCGGCACATTCAAAAGTCCTTCCTCTATGAACCAAGGGGCAATTTCGCCGGCCTCTTTCAAGAAGGCACGAGCAGTCCTAGCCTTTAATGGGGTGCCATGAGCCTTTAGCAGATCCTTTAACGGACCCTCCATTTTATAGCGGGCAAGTTCGTTTCCCATCTTTGGAAACCCTTACACCTCTGAGGAACCTTAAAAATTGCCCACTAACAATAGTCCCCAGAGACTTCACTCCCGTCTAAAGACAGGAAATAGGCGCGCACTTTAGATCGCCACCCTAGGGCCCTTTAGGGTGAACTTCTTGCACTTACCCCAATCCTCAGCCCACGTCCAGAGTCGGGTTCCCGGGTTTCGGCACCAGATGTCGCTCTCGACCCGCAAGAACGACCCGCAGACGAGGTTGAGTGGCAAACTTCTTTATTGTCAGTCTTCTACATATCTTGATCCGGGAACCCCGCACCACAATTTTAGCCCCCTATTATAGTCCCAAAGCTTACATAAGGATCAAACATCACATCACGCGCTATACCTATGCACCAATCATAAACCCTACAGGTGACCTTATCGAAGAGCATGTGAGGTGCCCGTGAACATCTACGTGACTCTGCAGGTGCCCATTGTTCTACATGTCCTGTGTCTATCCCATGACTTATTAGGTTAATAATATACCCAACCTATGACTATAGGCATTAAATTGGCGTCATCCATGAACGCACCCAATTTCCTTGGGTTAAACATTCACAGTCCCATTGTCCTGGGCCTAGTCACCTACGTGACTGCCATCCACAAGTGCATGGCTCCCCACAATTTGTTCTATCAAGTTGATTGTTTTGTGAATGTTGAACCATCCTTGTAACCCAGGGATGAATCTCACCTGGTCATGGTGGGTAATCTTTTTAACCTACTGTTGGATCCTGTTTGCTAGGATCTTGTTGAGAATCTTAGCATCCATATTCATCAGTGATATTGGTCTGAAATTCTCCTTTTTGGTAGGGTCTTTGCCTAGTTTGGGGATCAGGGTAATGCTGGCTTCATAAAAAGAGTCTGGAAGTTTTCCTTCTTCTATTTTCAGGAGAATAGGTGTTATTTCTTCTTTGAAAGTTTGGTAGAATTCCCCAGGGAATCTGTCAGGTCCTGAGCTCTTGTTTTTTGAGAGGTTTTTGATCACTGCTTCAATCTCGTTACTAGATATCAGTCTATTTAGGTTGTCAATTTCTTCCTGGTTCAATTTTGGGAGTTTATAGTTTTCTAGGAATGCATCCATTTCATCTAGGTTGCTTAGCTTATTGGCATATAACTGTTGATAATAACTTCTGATTATTGTTTCTACTTCCTTGGTGTTCGTTGTGATCTCTCCCTTTTCATTCATAATTTTATTAATTTGGGCTTTCTCTCTTTTCTTTTGGATTAGTGTGGTGAATGGTTTATCGATTTTATTGATTCTTTCAAAAAAACAGCTTCTAGTTTCATTGATACGTTCTACTGTATCTCTGGTTTCTACCACATTGATCTCTGCTCTAATCTTGATTATTTCCCTTCTTACATGTGGAGTTGGTTTGATTTGTTGTTGTTCTCCAATGTGTATATATATATATACACATTCAAAAAAAGGAAGAACCTAGTCAAAAAGAACCCCAAGTATAAGATTTATATACTATCAGGACAAACACAAATACACAGAAACACTGGAGGAAGAAAAAGATGGGAGAGTGGTTATAAATTCTCAGTGTGGGCGAGGAAGGTTATTTTGATTCTTCCTGGATGTATCTTGATATCTTTGTTAAAGGACTCAACTTTCCTAAGATAAAGGGGGATTAAAAATTGGTTTACCTATAGGGGTAGCATTGAAATAAAAATTAAAAAGGAATAAACTAGACTAAACTAAACTAAAATTTAAAAAAATTAAAAAATAGGGCGCCTGGGTGGCTCAGTGGGTTAAGCCGCTGCCTTCGGCTCAGGTCATGATCTCAGGGTCCTGGGATCGAGTCCCGCATCGGGCTCTCTGCTCAGCAGGGAGCCTGCTTCCTCCTCTCTCTCTCTCTCTCTCTACCTGTCTCTCTGCCTACTTGTGATCCCTCTCTGTCAAATAAATAAATAAAATCTTTAAATAAATAAATAAATAAATAAATAAAAAATAAAAAAATTAAAAAATAGAAAAGCAAAAGAAAAACACAGGTGTGTGCATCAAAAAGTTCAGGTTAGAAGGTTATTATGGAATTTGATGTACTGGACATCTCACTGTGATGGTCAATAGGTTAAAAAATTATTTATATTAAAAAAATGAAACTGGTTGGTTTTCTGGGGGAGGGGCCTGCCATGTGGGTTTTCAGTCAATGATGTTCCCTGAGTTAAGTCCCCTTGAGGGGGGTGGGCTCTGAGGAAACTGTTTTTTTCAGGCTTTTCTTCTCTGGAGGTTTTTATGGTTGTTCACTTCTCTCGCCTTGACAGCTTTTGATGGTTTTTCGAGCTTTAGAGGAAAGCAAACTGTACCCCGACCTCCCTCTCAGAGAGAAGCCTCAGTCTGCTCCCCTGCGGGTGCTGCAGAGCCCATATAAATTCCCCCTTGGTAGCTGGCAAAGCAGGTTCTGAGTCGCGGTCCCTGGGGACACAGGATCTCCTGCTTGTACCCCAAACCACCGCAGTGGTGGCTGTCTGGGCAGCTCCAGACCACCAGAGAGGTTCCAAGCAGCGATCCCACACTGAGATTTTCCCGCTGGCCTGGGCTGGGAGTGCCTACTCTTTCTGGGTTAAGAGCGCCCGGCTTGCGCGCACCTCTCTCAGGGGAGGGTGTGGGGCGCGTGCGTCTCAGGCTCTGATAGTATGGCATGGGTCTAACATCGCCGGGCTGGGCCTTCATGCACCTCTCTCGGGGAGGGGTAGGGACGTGCATGTCTCAGGCTCTGATAGTAGGGCGCGGCCTTCTGCTGGCTGGTGAGGCTCCCAGCCCCTCACAGGAGCCAGACCCCATGCGTTCTCGGGCATGCTCGCGGTTCAGGGACCAAGACCTGGTTTCTCTGCCACACTCTCTCTGGCTCAGTGCCAGGGGAGGCTGTCCTGGGTCCGGGGACTTAAGCCCCTGTCGCTAGCCGCCCCAATTCCCACAATTTCCCCCTGTGATCCTTTGCTCTTTCTGAGTGCTTTCAACTAGACTCCAAGTTAATGCTGGCCCCCAGACACCAGGCACTCACGTATTGGGGTATTACTTTCCAATAGGTCACCTCTGGTGGCTCCCTCCCCCTTTTGTTTATCTTCCGATATCAGTCCCACGTTCCCACTCCGCTTTACCTGCCCACTGGCGTCTTCTGCCCCTGTAGAGATCCAGACGTGTATAATTCTGATCTCAAGCTGATTTCATGGGTGATCGGAGTTCTTTGGTAGGTAATCAGCTCACTTTAGGGTACAGGTTGAAAGGGCGCCTCCTCCTACTTCCCCGCCATCTTGTCTCTTCAATTATTTTCTAACCAGCTTAGATCTTGCTTCTGAACTTCAAATTGTTCACTTGATAACTCTACATAAATATTTAATTCATAGAAACTAAGTTCAAGACTTGCCCCCAGAAGTTGATCCTTCCATTCCATGTCTTTTGCTCCCAGACCAAATGACATGCATTCATCTCTGATTCTTTCATACTCACTTCACCCCTCAGCAGATTCTATAAGCTCTACCTTCAAAATACGACTCAAATTCAACCACTCTTTCCTTTCTCAGCATGACTGTCCTTGTATCAATTTTCAAGTCACCATGATTTCTCAACTTATTGCAATGTCCTCCAAATTGGTTGCCCCTTTCCCTCCCTCTCCCCTTATAGACTAATCTATAAAATTTTGCTCCTTTTAAAATATCAAATATGCCACTTTTCTGATCATGGCTTTGTAACTCATGCACAGTGAAATCTAAGTGCTTTACTATAATCTATCATGTCCCACATTATCTGTGTCTTTTCATTTGCTTGTCCCTGTACCTGGAACTCCCTTCCCTGAGGATCTCTATTGCTTGATTTTGCCTTCTTTTAGGTTTTTCTCAAATGTTACCTTATTAAACATGCCTTCTCTCACCACCTTTATAAAATATTATCTCCCAACCCCCCCCCATTTACCACTGACATTTTTATAGTGTTTATTATCACCTGACATCTAACTTTTTCATGATTTTTTTAGTTCTGTCTCCACCATTAAAATATAAGATCCCCAGAACAGGGACTTGATCTGCTTAGTTTCTTGTTATGGCCTTAGCACTTAGAACAAAGTCTGGAATGTAGCTGACTGTTCAGTATAGACCATTTTGTTAATTCGGTTAATTTTCAGTTTGTTAACTGAATTAACAAAATGGTCATGTATATTAATGATTGGAAACAAGCTTACCTTACTAGAGAAAAGACATAATATAGGGAGCCTTGGAGTTAGATTGCTTTAGAATTGCATTCAGTTTCCTGCACTTACTATTTCTGAAGCCTGGGGTAAGTAAATTAATCTCTCAGAGCTTTCATTCCCTCATCTATAAGACACAAATTATTTTAAGCATTGAATGATGGGAGAAAAGTCAGGAGTTTAGAGAAGGGATTCAGACTGAAGACTGAAATTTGGAAAGTCATACACATACAGATGGTGTAAAAAGCCAGGAACATGGATAAGGTTACCCACTAAAGGGGGTAAAGGGACAAAAGATCAAATTACAGGCCTAGGATCCTCCAAATATTGAGATATTGTGGGGGAAAGGGTAAACAGCCAAAGAGAACATGAAGGAAGAGTCAGAAAGGAAGGAAAAGATCTAGAAAGAGTTGTCACTCAGAAGACAATAGGAAGGAAAAGATCTAGAAAGAGTTGTCACTCAGAAGACAATAGGAATGATTCACTGTACCAATTCTACTGATAGCTTACAATGAGGTATATATTAAGTACATGATAAAAATTAGTTATGCACAATATGTACTTGTATTAGTTTACTATATTAGTTTATCATAGATACCATAACAAAAACCACAGAGGGGGTGGTGGCTTAAACAACAGAAAAGTATTTTCTCATCATTCTGATCTACGTCCAGAATGAAGGTGTTGAAAGTTGTGGTTTATCCTGAGGCTTCTCTCTGAGGTTTGCAGATGGCCACTTAATTGCTATTACCTTACATGGCCTTTTCTCGGTGTCTGCACCCCTGTCTGAAAGGGTGTGTCTCCAAATGCAGTCACATTGAGGGCTGGAGCTTCAAAACATAAATTTTGGTGAATACACTGCAACCTATAACAATGCCTATTTCTTTCTTTTTTTTTTTTTTTTAAGATTTTATTTATTTATTTGACAGAGAGAGATCACAAGTAGGCAGAGAGAGGAAGGGAAGCAGGCTCCCTGCCTAGCAGAGAGCCCGATGTGGGGCTCAATCCCAGGACCTTGGGATCATGACCTGAGCTGAAGGAAGACACTTTAACCCACTGAGCCACCCAGGTGCCCCACAATGCCTATTTCTTATAAGGGTGCATGTGTGGGTTGATTTGCTTGTGGGCGTATGAGTGTATGAAATGGAAGCTTTAATAAAGAAATGCAAATAATGGTTACTTCTGGGTATGGAGTTTGGGAGTTTAAGTGGTTTTATTTCCTAATTTAAATTTCCTGGAATTTCTATATTTTCTGCAATAAACATGTATGACTTCTATAATCAGAAAATTTTTTTTAAAATATTACAAAAATTAGCACGATGGTGATTTTGGAGCAGGAAAAGTGATGGTATTGGCCAGAAAGATATTCAAAGGCAGTGTGAATGGAGATGTGGCTGGCCACCACGGAAAGGCTGTGTGTAATTACAAGAAAACATCAAAATTCCTCTTGATCTCTTAAAGTCCATGAAAGTATTATCTACATATGTAAAAAATATATAAATAAATGTGGAATATTATAGTTGTAATACATCTGCATCACTCTGTTTTGGATACAAAGACTTCACTATTGATTCGCTCCTGGAGTGTATTTCTGAAATACCATGTCTGGGGAATGCTATAAGTATTGAAGGTACAAAGGTTTCAGTGTTCATGGAGGTTGATTAAACTCTAGGTTTCCCAATTTTTTCACTTCAAAACTTTTCAGAATTCTATTATGCATATATAATAGGGTAAAATATATACTATTTTAAAACATATTTGACCATAGAATCTCCATTCTTTTTAGTATTCTGTTTAAGTAGTTATTTTCTGGGATGCCTGGGTGGCTCAGTTGGTTAAGTGGCTGCCTTCGGCTCAGGTCATGATCCTAGCGTCCTGGGATCGAATCCCACACCGGGCTCCTTGCTCGGCGGGGAGCCTGCTTCTCCCTCTGCCTCTGCCTGCCACTCTGTCTGCCTGTGCTCTCTCTCTCTCTCTCTGACAAATAAATTAAAAGAAAAAAAATAGTTATTTTCTTTGGGGGAGGGACACACATTGACAAGTACTGCTATATACAAATGACTGAAAAGTTTCCTAATTTTAAAATATGTTACAAAGATATAGTGTGGTACTGGCATTGGCATAAAGACAAACATATATGCCAATGGAACAAAATGACACCACATCTGAAACTAATGATGTTTTATATGTTGGCTAACTGAATTTAGATTTACCAAAAAAAAAAAAAGAGAGAGAGAGAGAGAGAGAGCCTTTTTTGTCTTCACAAAGAAATTGAAAAATATTCCATGCTCATGGATTGGAAGAACAAATATTGTTA
The DNA here is from genome assembly GCF_009829155.1 of Mustela erminea. Classification (NCBI taxonomy): domain Eukaryota; kingdom Metazoa; phylum Chordata; class Mammalia; order Carnivora; family Mustelidae; genus Mustela; species Mustela erminea. Next base: position 46,487,529 of record NC_045614.1, read on the forward strand.
AAACGTCTATGCTACCTAGAGTGATCCACACATTTAATGCAATCTCTGTCAAAATACCATCAAACTCTTTTCACAGAAATGGAACAAATGGACAGAATTGGAGAAGATATTCACAAGTGATATATCAGATAAAGGACTAGTATCCAAAATCTATAAAGAACCTATCAAACTCAACACCCAAACAACAAATAATCCAATCAAGAAATGGGCAGAAGACATGAACAGACATTCCTGCAAAGAAGACATACAGATGGCCAACAGACACATGAAAAAGTGCTCAACATCACTCGACATTAGGGAAATAACAAATCAAAACCACAATAAGATACCACCTCAGACTGTCAGAATGGCTAAAATTAACAAGTCAGGACACAACAGATGTTGGTAAGGATGCAGAGAAAGGGGAACCCTCCTACACTGTTGGTGGGAATGCAAGCTGGTGCTGCTACTCTGGATAACAGTATGGAGGCTCCTCAAAAAGTTGCAAATAGAGCTACCCTACGACCCAGCAATCACACTACTGGGTATTTACCCTAAAGATAGAAATAGAGTGATCTGAAGGGCCATGTGCACCCGAATATCTATAGCAACAATGTCCACAATAGCCAAACTATGGAAAGAACCTAGATGTCCATCAACAGATGAATAGATAAAGAAAATAGACACACACACACACACACACACAGGAATACTATGCAGCCATCAAAAGAAACAAAAACTTGGCCACTTGCAATGACATGGATGGAACTAGAGGGTATTATGCTGAGTGAAATAAGTCAATCAGAGAAAGACATTTATCATATGATCTCTCTGATATGAGGAATTTGAGAGGCAGGGCATGGGGTTGTGGGGGGTAGGGAAGGGAAAAATGAAACAAGATGGGAGCGGGAGGATGACAAATCATAAGAGACTCTTAATCTTATGAAACAAACTGAGGATCACTAGGGAGTAGGAGAGTAGGACTAGGGTGGCTGGGTTATGGACAATTGGGGAGGGTATATGCTATGGTGAGTGCTGTGAAATGTGTAAGCCCGATGATTCACAGACCTGTTACCCCTATGGCAAATAATATATTATATGTAAATAAATAAATATTAAAAAAAAAGAATAGAGGCAATAATAATAAAGAAGTATCATTTATAGTGGTGTGCTATTTCATTTACTCCTCATAATAGCCCAGAAAGGTAGTGATCACTGAGGATCCCAAAATTGACAAAACACTGGCAAATGACAGTGTTGAGATGGAAAGGCAAATCTTCTGACTCTGATCCTTTCCTCACAATACTGTCCTGTCTCTTTTTTAGTAGGTGTTTAATGGTTATATGTAAATAAAGACCTCCCTATGTTGTATATCCCATCTGTCTCCTAAACATCTATCAGAACTGCCTTACCGTCTACAATTAGTTCTTCAGCCTTCCATTAGAAGAAATTATTCTCTACATAAAGTGCAAATATAGAGAACCATACTTTTCTTTCAAATCTTTGACCTAGTAATTCAATTCCTGGGAATGATTCAACAGAAGCAAACTACTAAATACATGGTACAGAATGTTCTGTATAACAACAACAACAAAAAAAAAAAAGCAAGAAAGAGAAAGGTCAGGAAGGGATGGAAGGCAGTGAAAACAAATTCTGTAAATAATCCAAATGCCTAACAAGAGGTGACTAAAGCTCAGTATAACAAAGGCTAGAACAGTGGTTTTCAAACCATACATTGCAATTCACAGTGAATGATGAAAATATTGTAGTTGATCAAAACCAGCATTTTTTAATGAAAACGGTAAAAAGAAAAATGGAATGGAAAATATTGGAGTCCATCACCCCTTGGGAGAGTAAGAAGGTCCACAAAACCTTATTTCTATGTAAATATGTATGTTACAATGTATATGTACACCTATGTATGTTTACCAAGTACAGTGTAAAATTTATTTCTTAGTGTAGAGCATAGTCAAAAAATTTTGAAATGTACTGACCCTATGTTATTAAAATTCATTAAAATTTACTTGCAAGAAATCCTGGAGAATGTTTACAATAATGTTAAGGGGAATATAGGTCACAAAGTAGTACAGACATTATAGTGGCAGTTATAGAAAAGATGAATATATATAAATTAATCACAGGAAAGACATGAGCAAAAAAGAAAACAGATGTCATAGGGAGATGTATGTGGTTATTCTCTCTCATTTTATCCTCCATTTATAATTTGAGACAAACAGACCTACTCTACAATTAATTCCACTTCAAATTTTCCTTAGATCCCTTCAATAATTCTAGTAAATAAATCAAAATGCACACCAAGCAAGCAAGGAACCAATCTACTAAGGAAACTTACAAATAGAATTAGAAGGCCATGTACAAAAAATGTGACTGGTAGATGGAACAAAACATTTCTTGGACAAAGAACTTGTTTCTGTTCATATATACATCTATGTTCACATGTAAATGGTGGGAAGGATAACAGATTATTAAGTTATCTGTTGTTCATTTACATCTTAGCATTAGTGTGTACCTGGTCCCTTCCAATAAAAGGATTAATCTGTATCAAGAATAGATGAAACTGCTAAGGGTTACTAAAAAAGTGAGAAGAAATTGTCAGAGACATGAAAAGGTGCTGAGTTGTTTATCTTTAGCATCTTCTAGTACCTCTTTTCAGTTTACACTTTTCCTCCTTTATTTTGCTTAATATACGCTGTCCTTTAGAAATACCTTAAGTAACCAACATAAAAATCAATGAAAACTGTATCCAATTAAACTACTTTATAAAGCCACCTTAGTGAGTCTAGGATCACTTTGGATTAAAAAAAGGCTAAACTCAGGGGTGAATGGGGAAAGAAAAAGCAAAAGAGAAAGAAGCAGGGGTGATAGGGCTGTAATCAGCCTGAGTAAAATCAGCTAGAGAAAGGAGAATAGTAAACTCCAGATATCTCATTATCCCCTCCACTACCATTCAACACAGTGAGAACAATCTGTGCTTTCACACATTAAAAGCTGCAGATATTTACAAAAAAAAAAAATTTTTTTTTCAAGGCCATTAAGATGCCTGCTAGCCCATAGGATGTGGATTGACCTTACTTGTCAATCAATCTAATACTAATTTACCATCAATCTGCATAAAAAGTTGTAATTTCTCATGCCTGTGGCAGCATGGGAGTCTTCTGACTCCACATCCGCTTACTTCCCTCTGATTTTCATCAGTAATTGTGAAGATGTGTTTGGTAAAAAGAGAGGATTTTTTTTTTTAAGAGAGGATTTTTAAAATAATAATGCTAAAGTAGATGACTGCCACTAAGAGAAAGATGTTAAAGCAAATACAGCTAAAGGGTCATTTGATTTTTTAATGCATAAAATTTTCCAAGCATAAAACTATGTAAGAAGTCAGAAAGGGAAAGATTAATAATGTTTTCATAGGAATTAAAAGTATCTAGATAGCAAGTCATATTAGAAATAAGACTAAAAGAAAATAACTATGAAGAAAGGCTTCCCATAGTTAAAATTTTAGAAGTTCACATACATTAATAAATCAAACAGATGTATCAGTAAAACTGGGCAGAGGACACCAAGAGAAGAGAAAATACAATTGCCTTCTAAATTGAGAAGAGATGGAAATTAAGGAAAATAAAATATATTCAGCTCATAAAATAAACAAAATTTAAAATTGGTAATTGTTAGTATTAGCAAGGATCAAGCAAGATAGCTACTTGAATTCACTGGGAGTATAGTTCAGTATATCCTTTCTAGACAGTAATTTTACAGCAAGAATGAAAAGTCTTAAAACTGTTTCTACTTCTCATTCCAGTGTTTCCACTTTGAGAAACATATCCTAAGGAAACGTCTGGGGAACCAGGTACAAAGAATAATGTACAAGGATTTCAATCGTAAAATTTTAAATTATAAAAAAATTGGAAATAACTCAAATATTCAACAACAGAAGAGGGGTTAAGTAAATAATGTTACAACTATTTAAATAAAAATTACACAACAATTAATGCTTTTAAAGAATTACAATGGCAATGGAAAGTGCTCACAATATAACTTACACCAATACAGAACTATATAATCAATAAATTTTGCAGATGATATAAACAACATTAAAAGCATTTTCAGGGGAAAAAGTACACCAAAATATTAACATACTAATATTAAAATATTAATACTAGTAAAGAGTACATTTATCCTGATGAGCACTGAGTAATGTACGGGATTGTTGAATTACTATATTGTACACGTGAAGCTAACATAACATATATTATATGTTATATATATATAATATATGTTATATATATAACATAATATAACACTATAATGTTAGCTATACTAAAGTTAAATTTTTAAACTTATTAAAAATTAATATTAAAAATATTTACATGAAAGATGTACTCTTTAAAATAAAATAATTTAATAATTTAAATAAATTAAATTAAGTTAATTAAATTAATTAAATAATTTGAATAAAATAAATATTTTATTTAAAATAAAAATAAATCCCTTAGTTCCTCTTCAGGTTGGGAAATTAAGACCTACCACCACTCCCAAATCAGGGTTAGGAAAAAAGACTTAGAGTAGGAGGGTGGGAGTAAAACACTGAAAGTTATCCTACAGATCTAAATGCCTCTCCAAAAGGGAAGGAATGGACAAAATATACTTGCCTCCTCTAAATTTTCTTGGATATTTATAAAACATCCTATATATAGCAGAGTGCAAACAGATTAAAAGTATTCCTTCTCTGAAAGCTAATATCAAAAGATATTGAATGGACTTTTCCTAGATCCAACTTAATCTGTTGATTCTTAGGGGAGGTTTTATAAGCTAATTTCTTAGATGGAGCTGGGAGACATTCCACACTTGAATTGAGGGACCAAAAGCCTAAATTCAAGATCAAACTGTCCTATTACACCACTGAACTTTTTGATCCAGGACAATTACTACCAATGAAAAAAGAGAAAATTACTTACATTGGGGAAGGATATTAAGTCCTTTGGGTGAGCTAGGTGCCATGCAGCACTCTCAATGGCAGAATCAAGGCTTTTATCTTCTTTTATCTATCATATCCCTGTGTAATCTACAGTAACAGACTTCTAGGACAAAAGACGTCTAAACTCCCATGTGATGAAAGTATCTCTAAATTCAAAGTGTAATTTTCCCAATTAAGGTAGGATGCTAGAAAAGCCCAGTTTTATTAAATGTTAAGTATACATATTCACATAATTTCAGAGTCCTTAATGTGCTTCTCTCATTAACCAGGAAAGTGAATGGCACTAGTAAATGTAAATTATTGTTCTACTGTTCATATCACATAATGTCCTACTTTTATACATACCTTAAGTGGTCAACATAAAGATTAATGATACCCCTAGCAAGTTAAACCACTTCCTGAAGGCACCTCAGCTAGTCTGGAATGGTCTGGAGAGGCTAAGTTGGGGAGATTTAGCTTCCTGGTTAAAATTATAAGACATAGCAATATTTGGGAAAGCAATTTAATAGTAAGATTTTGTCTAAGATATACTACAGCTTTCAAGAATTTCAGAAGTTGAAAGCATCATTGAATTATGTGCCCATGTGGATTAGACACACACACACACACACACAAAATGAAAGATAGTTTGGTTCACAAACAAGAACAACTGCCTCTTTAAAATTCTTTCCATGTACTTAAAATATGGAGCTTTTTTTGTGGAGAGAAATAATCTAATCCTTGGGCTAGGTAAACAGGTTGTTTCCTTCCTGATTTTTATTTTAGCTAACTACATTCTCTCCATGCTTGAGTCTACTTTTGAATGAAATAATTTTGTGTTTTAGTCTAAATGCCTTAATGTTGATTTTTCTAGACATGAAATTATATCTAAGAAATACACCACTAAAGACATCTACCCTGTAAACATATAATGACTAACTCTGGGCAATTTACTGTTTGAGTTGGTAGGTCTTCTAGTGTGGAGTTCCATCAATGGAAATAGTTCTGAGTTTCAACAATTGTATTCTAGGAACAACAGCAATAACAAAAACAGGCACTTGGTTAAAAAGAAGTAAATGAAAGTTATTGTTATTTTTCATGAGCTTCTAATCTGTAGAAGATGGTCCTCTCAGTGTATCTCTAAATTCATTATATCATTAAGTCATTTGATTCCCACAATGTCTATAAGGTGGATCAGTCCAGGGTTAACACCATCCCCAGTTTGTAGATGAAAACCATGAGACACAAAAAGGTTAACTGGCCTGTACAAGGTAACACAGAAAGTTAATGTGAAACAGGGACCAATCCAAATTTCCTGGTCGCTAATTTAATTTGTTACTTCACAGAATGATTTGCCACATTACTTCACTTCCCATCATCAGGGCCCACACTGTCCATATCTAAATGTCTTCAAGAAACACAGGAACATTGACTATTATTCCCCTGGATTCACCTTTCTCCTTTGTTCAGAATAAGCAATTTCTAACCACTACCACATGTGATTGTTTTCCAGCAAAGCTTTCCCATATATGATCTGAAATTTTCAAAAGAGATATCTATTGCTACACTGAAGTGTGAGGAAGCTTTGGGTTTTATCTTCCCATATCCCAGCTTAATCTATTAAATTTTGAACTCCGTGATTCTCTGAAGGTGTTTAAGATTCAGTGCTCAAATCCCAAATTTCTCAAGGGTCAGCAAGTCAAATTCATTTACACTTTGTCCCTGAGTTTCTTTCCCTTTTATTCCCTTTTTTATGTGAAAAGCAATAAAGGAGTGACCCTTGCTTTTCACTCAGAACCTCTTTGGTCTGTACTTTAATCACTTCTTATCTGGTATCTTCACTTAGGTTATCCTGAAAATAAGTGCTACACAATTATTTACTTCTTGCTGGACAATTCCAGCAATTTTTACCAAGTCAGCTTGATGCCTACTAAGATTGGCAGTTATAAAATCATGAGTCCAAATCTGCCATTACTTGGAATGCAATAAAGTCAAATACGTGGCATTGCAAAATACAAAGGAAAACTATTTGGGAAAACTATTTTGTATAAAACAAAGCGTGTGATCAGCTAATGAATCTTGAGTGAACAAAACAAAGCATTAGTTATAATCGTATAATGGAAAATTCTTCAGCCATTAAAAGCAATGGCACAGATCTATATTTACTGACATGAGAAGCTTGTAACATTTTATGGAACTCTATACAGTATGGCTCCATTCTTAACAATATGGCTCCATGAAAAATAAAAGTCTAAAAACTGTGATTCTCTCTAAGCAGAGGACTTATAGGTTATTTTCATTTTTTTAATTTATTTTTACTTCCTAGTTTTCCTATAATGAATTCATCTTTCTTACCTTATAATAATGGAAAAGTCAAAGCCTGACTGTAGAAAGTTAACTAAAGGAAAGGTTAACAAAACCGTGGTCCTTCCTTTCCCATCCTTCAAACATGGGAAGGATCATGGAGTAAAATTAATGTAAAGGAAAACTTCGCATTTGACCAAATAACAAATTATTCCTGAGAAGAAATTAAAATTATAATGCTAATTAATATTCAAGAAATTATAAATAGGTGAGCAGCAAGTTAAGGGCAGCTTCTTCCCCATCTTCTCTGCAACTTATTTTCTTGGTTCTCACCTTTTTTGCTTTAGGGAAAAATAGGCGGTTTAGTGAAAAGAGGTTTGAACTTGGCAGTCAAAGGCCTTGATTATCCTATTAGTCTCTCTTAGTTGGGGAGGATTCACTACCCCAATGGGCTTTAGTTTCTTTATCAAGAATGAGGATTGGGGATACCTCCATGGCTCAGTCGGTTAAATGTCTGTCTTGGGCTCAGGTCATGATTTCAGGGTTCCAGGATTGAGTACTACATCAGGCTCCTTGCTCGGTGAGAAGCCTGCTTCCACCAGCTGCTCCCCCTGCTTGTTCTCTCTCTCTCTCTCTCCCTCTGACAAATAAATAAAATCTTTAAAAAATAAACGAAAATTTTTTAAAAAGAATGAAGACAATAACACCACCTAACTCATGATGTTATTATGAGAATTCCCTGAGAAAATGTGTATGAAAATATGGACAATGGAGTTAGAATTCAAAAAATATAACTTAAACAGAATTTCTGCCCCGATTCTCACTTTGGTTTTCTGCTCCACATGAAACAAACAGATACGTTAACTCATCAGGTTCTTGGATCTCATTTCCATGGACTATTTGGTCCCAATTAATATTCAAGTTGAGATCTGACAAGAGCTATGTCTTTCTAATTATCCCTCTGTGCCACCTAGAGGCTCAGAAAGGTTTGAATTTGTTGAACATACAAAACAAAATGCCTATGTGTCTTTGTAGAAGGATTCTTGGCTTGAAACTAAACTGTGTCCATGTCAATACTCAGCCATGTCAGGACAAATCTGGCTGCCTGTTAGGATAGGCTCATGAAAATTCCATTTGCATGAATGAATGGGACCTTTCCTCTCTTAGCAAAGAATAGAAATTTTCTCCAGAGTTCTCTTTGGAAGTCTAAACATACTTTTAGCCTTGTCTCTCCTTCCTCAGAAAGATAAAAGAACATAACATATACATGAAACAAGAACAGGGTACTATGAAACAATATATAAGAGAACAAAGAGCCTTGAAGATTTAAACTGTGATTGTCTGTCCACATTTAAAAGGTAATAGAAGAGTTTAATGAACAAAGAAACTTCCAGAAAATAGGACCAAAAATATCAAAGAAATAAAAATAAAAGAGGAAAGTTAAGAAAGTTAGAGAATGAAGTCCAACATTTTAGTTTCAGAAAGAGGGACTGCCATCTTTTTTCTTAATGAGCCTTTTAGTACTGTTTGAATTTTTTTTATTGACATATAATGTATTACTTGTTCCAGGGGTACTCGTCTGTGATTGATCAGTCTTACACAATTCACAGCACTATCTTAAATTTTAAATGTGCACATGTATAGCCTTGAAAAAAACAGAAATAAATTTTGAAATTACTATTTATACTCATTATAAACATTTTTTTACTTCTAATTTATTCCTTAACACCCCATAGTAACTATATTATTAAGTCAATACTGATATTCTAAATGCCAAATCTTTTTTTTTTTTTCTTACTAAACTTTTGTTTTAAAGGATGTTAAAATTCTGTGACAGATTTTTGGTTAAGTTGTTTCCATTAAAGTACTGATTTTAAAAACTAATAACTTTAAACTGCCATACACACACAAAAACAAATGGCCCACAAAACATTATCCTTTCCTTCTGAAGGCTTTATGATGTATTGTAATCATTAACCAGCCTTTTATTATTAAATTTAAATGGCCAATTAGGGTGCCTGGGTGGCTCAGTGGGTTAAAGCCTCTGCCTTCGGCTCAGGTTGTGATCCCAGGGTCCTGGGATCGAGCCCCACATCAGGCTCTCTGCTCAGCAGTGAGCCGGCTTCTCTTCCTCTCTCTCTGCCTACCTGTGATCTCTGTCTGTCAAATAAATAAATAAAATCTTTAAATTTAAGTGGCTAATTGACACAAACAGTTCTGAGACCATTCTTCCACCATTAAGACTGGGGTGGCAGGTATTGGGGATAATATTCATTTAGCCTTCTGAGCTTTCTGGGCAGTCTTGGCAGTATTGCCACTCCAGCTGCCTTCCAGTCCACTGCTTTGATGACACCTATAGCAACTGTCTGTCTCGTCTCACAAACAGCAAAATGGCCCCAAAGAGGATAGTCAGAACAGCTCTCAACACACATAGGTTTGCCAGGAACCATATCAACAATGGCAGCATCACCAGATTTCAAGAACTTGGGACCATCTTCCAATTTTTATCTAGAACAAGAACCTATCTTCTCCTTCAGCTCAGCAAACCTGCAAGCAATGTGAGCTGTGCAATAATCTAGTACAGGTACATATCCAGCACTGATCTGGCCTGGATGGTTCAGGATAATCACCTGAGCTGTGAAGCCAGCTGCTTCCCTTAATGGGTCATTCTTGCTGTCACCAGCCACATGGCTACAATGAACTTCTTTGACAGATACATTCTTGACACGGAAGCCCACAATGTCCCCAGGAAGAGCCTCACTCAAAGTTTCATGGTGCATTTCAACAGACTTTACTTCAGTTGTAACATTGACTGGAGCAAAGGTGACCATTTGCCAGGTTTAAGAACACCAGCTGCCATTCGGCCCACAGGGACAGTATCAACACCACCAAATTTAAAGACATCCTGGAGAGGCAAATGCTAGCGCTTATCAGTTGAACAAGTTGTGGCAGAATGCAATCCAAAGCTCAAGCAGTGTGGCTCCGCTGGCATTCCCATCTTTACGGATGACTTTCCAACCCTTGAACCAAGGCACGTTAGCACTTGGCTCCAGCATGTTGTCACCATTCCAACCAGAAATTGGAACAAATGCTACTCTGTTGGGGTTGTAACCAATTTTTTTGATGTAGGTATTGTCTGCCTTAATGACTTCCCTGTAACTCTTCTGGTTGTAGTGTGGCTCCATGGAATCTGTTTTGTTAACACCAACAATGAGTTGTTTTACACCCAGTGTGTAAGCCAGAAGGGCATGCTCATTCTTAGAGATACATGCTTCAAATTCACCAACACCAGTAGCAACAATCAGGACAGTACAGTCAGGCTGAGATGTGTCCATAATCATGTTTTTGATAAAAGTCTCTGTGTCCTGGGGCATAATACTTACTGGTCTCGAATTTCCACAGGGAGATATCAACAGTGATACCACATTCATGTGCAGCTTTCAGCTGATCCAAGATCCAAGGCATACTTGAAGGACCCTTTTTCCATCTCAGCAGCCTCCTTCTCAAATTTTTCCATGGTTCTTTTGTCAATCCCACCACATTTGTAGATCAGATGACCAGTAGTGGTAGACTTGCCCGAATCTACTACATGTCCAATGACAACAATGTTTATTTGAGTGTTTTCCTTTCTCATTTTGGTTTAGGTTTAGCAGTGGTTTTCATGACACCTATGTTCTGGTGGCAAACCCATTTGAAAAAGCCTAAATGCCAAATCTAATGGACTATTTTCAATACTCATACTACTGAAGAACTATGCAATATTTGCATTCAATCACTTCCCCATCCTCATTTAATTTCTAGGATGGCCCTCTCCCCTAGCTCTCCTCCTCTTAGATCAGTATCACCATGGTTGATTTCTCTTTACATTACATTTGTCGGAGGCAGGCCCCTGGCCAGGGCGGCCTCCGCCATTAAAAGATGGCGCCTGGCTAGTTGCCAGGTTAGAATTGCCTTGTGAGACTAAGCGGAACGCCCAAAGAGGAAGTAAACAGCATTGGTTGCTAGCGAAGTTGTTCGTTTAGGTGCACAGCCTGATTCGCTCCCTCCTGTACCCTGCTCACTGATTGGTCACGTAAGCGTATATAAGTGTGTAGACTCACGGAAATAGAGAGAAGAGAGAGAAGATGCATCCGAACCAGGGCGTCTTGTCGTCCTTGCGGGGCGAGGGCGATAAATGGCGCCAGCACCCGGGAACTAAAAAAAGGAATCTTGCAAGGTAATCCGCAGGAAAGTGGGGAGTAAAGGTCCGCAGGTAAGTGGGGACATTAGCCACGTTCAGAAGTGGGAATTCCGTGGTAAAGCGGGGAGTAAAAATAGAAAAACCTTGCAAGGGAGAAGTCCACAGGTAAGCGGGGTAAAACCACGACAAAGGTGGTGGGAAACTTGTACAAGACTGCAACAAGAAGCGGGCGGCCATAGAGCCAGGATTTTCTTATTGAAACCGCAAGTAAGCGGGGAAGGGACCACAATCAAAGTGGTGGGAATCTTGTACAAGTCCGCAATAAGAAGCAGGGCGGCCTTAGAGCCGGGATTTAGCAAGTCCGCAATAAGAAGCGGGGCGGCCTTAGAGCCGGGATTTATCGAGTCCGCAATAAGAAGCGGGGCGGCCTTAGAGCCGGGATTTTACAAGTCTGCAATAAGAAGCGGGGCGGCCTTAGAGCCGGAGTTTAGCGGCCAGTCTTTAACTTCCGCGTCTGTTGTCTGTGTGTTCGTAATGGGATCTGAAGTATCTAAAGTGTGGTTGAAAGGGTCTTTTTAGAAGACCTGCTGAAAGCCAATGGAACTCCACTAAAAGCTAAAACTGCTCGGGCCTTTTTGAATACAGTGGAAAAGGTGGCTCCATGGTTCCTAGATGAAGGCTTGCTAAACATACCTCAATGGGACCACTTAGGGGAGGATTTGAAGAAACAATGCTTTAACTCTTCACCTCAAATTTAACATAACAAAAGCACAGGCACGGGACATAGTAGTCTCCTGCAGAAATTGCGTGATCTTACTACCTGCACCGTCCTTGAGGGTTAATCCTAAGGGTTTGTTACCTAATCATATATGGCATATGGATGTCACACATGTTTCAGAATTTGGAAAGTTAAGATATGTTCATGTCTCTGTAGATACCTGCTCTGGAATAATTTTCGCCTCAGTGCATACGGGGGAAAAATCCAGAGATGTTATCGCCCATTGCCCACAGGCTTTCGTGGCATGGGGAAATATCCCACAAGGACAGGGTATTGTGGAGCGTGCGCATCTTACAATAAAAAATGCACTTTATAAACAAAAAGGGGAAATAGGGGACACCTTCAGGTCCCCTAAAGATAAGCTCAACACCATTCTCTTTATTTTGAATTTTTTAACGTTGGACAAAACGGGTAAATCAGCTGCAGACAGACAGGCAAGTGATGCTGCTGCTTCCCTTAAGGCTTTAGTACTTTGGATGGACATCCTCACAGGAAAGTGGAATGGACCAGATCCAGTGTTAGTATGGAGTAGGGGGTCTGTATGTGTTTTTCCACAGGAAAAGGAGGCTCCCAGAGCGGCTGGTGCGTGCAGCCTTGCCTCCGAACACCAGTCATGATGCTGAAGATGCTGATGATAACTCTGGGGATGCTACACCTCCTGTGGCAGACTCAAGCCAGAGAGCTGTGAGCAGTGGTTAAAGCATGGCTATATCCTTTACCAGTGACTAACTCTTCTCTCATATTCCCTCCTCTCCCTTTGATGCATGGCAGGTCTGTAACTTGCTAGGAGCATGTACTGATATCTCAGCAGTGTCCATGTTAAATGGTGGCACATTCCTCAACTGTTCTTATAAACAAAATGACTCTAGTATCTTTGAGACAACAGTTAATGTGTCTTGTCCCAATAATATTACTTATCAGCCCACTCCCATATGCGTCTGGCCACCGTTCCTTTTCCTCGTAACAAATGCTAGTGAGCTGAATGATACGTTGAATTGCACTAAGAATTGCTATCTTTCCCAGTGCTGGAATGTTACGGCCTTCAAGCTGGCTGTGATTATGCATATCCCTACCCATTTTCCTATCCCAGTTTCCATTCCAGAGGACAAGTTACCGGTGGTGCTATCCAGAAAGAAGAGAGATTTTGGTATCACAGCTGCCGTTGTGACAGCATTGGCTATATCTACAGCAGCTGCCACAGCAGCAGCAGTCTCGCTTGCTGCAACTATACCCACTGTGGAATCTGTGAACACCCTTGCAGAAGGAACGACGGCTGCCCTTCAAACATAGACTCAGATCAATGCACATCTGCAAGCAGGAATCCTGATAGTCAACCAGAGAGTGGATTTGGTTCAAGAACAAGTGGACATATGGGGGGCCCTATTGGGACTGGGATGTATAGTACCCTTCCTGGCAATTTGTGTAACTCCCATAGCCTATACTAATATGAGTGACTTACAGAATGTCTCCCGACAGCTCTCCCAATACTTGCAGGGGAATTAGTCCGCAGAATTCCAAAACTATACTCAGCACCTGCTACTAGGCATAACAAGGATAAATAACACCAGAGGTGAGCTTGCAACCCTCCCAGAGATAATCAAAACATTGCAAGATGTGTTAACCTTTACAAAACAATGGGCTAGCATAATTGGTCTGATGACAATCCTCGTAGTGGGCTTGATTCTGCTAGTAAGGAAACTGCAAATTTGGAGGCGACAGCAACATAGGCAACAGCAAGCCATGGTGCAGGCCTTGTTAGCCATCGAGGCTGGAACATCCCCCCAAGTGTGGCTAAGTATGCTGGATCGGTAGTCAACGACGGGTAAGATTGGTGGGGGAAATATACCAACCTAAGACAGGACGCAGATCATTGATATCTGCCGTCTGATGACGGGTAAGGATATTCCCCGCCACTGACAACCTAAGACAGGCACGATCCCTGCCATAAAAGAAAAAAGGGGGAGATGTCGGAGGCAGGCCCCTGGCCAGGGCGGCCTCCGCCATTAAAAGATGGCGCCTGGCTAGTTGCCAGGTTAGGATTGCCTCATGAGACTAAGCGGAACGCCCAAAGAGGAAGTAAACAGCATTGGTTGCTAGCGAAGTTGTTCGTTTAGGTGCACAGCCTGATTCGCTCCCTCCTGTACCCTGCTCACTGATTGGTCACGTAAGCGTATATAAGTGTGTAGACTCGCGGAAATAGAGAGAAGAGAGAGAAGATGCATCCGAACCAGGGCGTCTTGTCGTCCTTGCGGGGCAAGGGCGATAAATGGCACCGGCACCCGGGAACTAAAAAAAGGATCTTGCAAGGTAATCCGCAGGAAAGTGGGGAGTAAAGGTCCGCAGGTAAGTGGGGACATTAGCCACGTTCAAAAGTGGGAATTCCGTGCCAAATCTAATGGACTATTTTCAATACTCAGACTACTGAAGAACTATGCAATATTTGCATTCAATCACTTCCCCATCCTCATTTAATTTCTAGGATGGCCCTCTCCCCTAGCTCTCCTCCTCTTAGATCAGTATCACCATGGTTGATTTTTCTTTACATTACATTAAACTTTGATGTCCCTTAGGGTTCCATTTTATATTTATCCTCCTCTTAATCCATGCACTCTTACTGGATGACCTTACTCCCAAGTTTGAACTGACAGTCTATAAGCCAGTGACTGCCAAATCTCTAATCCAACTATCTGTATCTTTATCTAATGTCTTAAAAACTCCTCAAACTTAGCATGTACAAAATTGACTTCTTCATTTTCCCATTTCTCCCCAACTCCAAAATCCAAATCCTCTTAGTCTGCTACAATCTTCATCCAGCAGAATGATCTGACCCAATTAGAAACCATGTGGTCATTCTCAACAACTCCCTCAATCTTCAGATGAGAAAGAGCTTTCCATTTTAGGCTCCTCATCCTCACCACTACTACCTTATTTTAGCCCTAATGTTTCCCTTCAGATGCCATTCTCTTCCCATGACTGACATGTCATTCATCCACTCTCTTCATTACTGCCAGCTATTTTCCTAAGAGCCAAATCTGATCACATCCTGCTCCTACCTAAAACCTTCCACTGGCTCATTATCAGTACAGTAGTCTTTTCCTGGCCTCAGAGTCCTTTCCACAGTCTGATTACAACCCACACTTCAGTCAATGTTACCTTAATACACAGACACAACCCTCACAGCACATACATTGGACTCCCCACTGGTCCCTGAATGCCTCGGGCTCTTTTATCACTTCATTCTATTCACACTGCCTATAATTCCCTCCTCAACTTCTTCAACTGGAAAACTCATACTAAGTTTTCAAGACTTTTCTGTGAAGCCATGCAAACTAAGTTCTTCTTCCTCACTACTCCCAGAGCCCTGTGTTCTTATCTCCTGTGGCATTGCAGGTTAGGCTCTGATTCTACAGGAAAAGGACACACACACAAACACACACACACACACACACACACACACACACACACACACACGACTGTTCTCAATGTATTGAGTTAATGGCTAACTACAAAATTTAATAGAAGTGGCTGCACAGAACAGGAGCACATGCCACTTACCCTTGAGAAGCTTGTTCCTTGTTCCTTGGTTCCCTATAGGCTATTCAGCTGCCACTGACCTCTACCTTTAAGTAGGGTATAGCCATATTTGAGAAAGAAGTTGAAATCTTGCTATACCACCACATTTTTATACTTGGACTTGTCTTGTCATTCCAGAAGAATGTGTACTAACAAGCTATGATTTTCCTTTTTAGGAAATGTTAGCAAACAACAGGCCATTCTGGTTATTAAACCAAACTCAGGACCAACACGGGCATATCCTCACAGATAGGAGAAAGCTGAGACAGGGGACAATGTCCATGAATAATGTTTTTACCCGTAGATTACAAACACATAAAAGCTGCCAGCTTTGTATTATAATTTATATATTTATGTTCCCACCTCTATCACAAGACTGAAATTTCTGAAGTCAAAGGTCAATATTATTCACATTTGTATACTCAGTGACAAGTCCAGTATTGGACACCTAATACAACATTCAATATATTTTGTTGAATAAGCCAATCTAATATACCTTTCAGAATCAGGCTCTCTATAAAATCTGTCAGGTTTCACAATCTGTGATTTCAGGCTTCTATAATTTGGCAAAGCAAGTAGAAAAAGGTTTTTCAAAGAAGTAATCTTGAGCAGCTAAAATTATAGGATATTCATGATATCCTTGCACAAATCTGATCTGGAATACCAGCTTTGGTGTCTACCCTGTGGGGAAAATAATCATAATACTGCCTGGCCACCTGGAGTCACAATTATACCTGTGGGAAATTCAAGACCAAATGGCAAGCCGGAAGAAAGAAAGGGTCCCTCTCCCACTCCAGACTTCAGATGAAAATGTCTGGATAAGGGGATTTCCAAAATGCTACAATGAGGATGTTTGAGGCAAGTGAATTCTAGGTAGATCACTCTAACTAGCAGCCTAAGCTGATGGTTCTACACTCTACTCTCCCCTTCACAACCTCCTAAATTTGTAGTGTCAAAAAAACTTAGCAGTTCAGTGTCGACACACCTGATTTCCAATTTGGATACTACCATTTCCTACATGTATAACCACTGGAAAACTGCCAAAACTCCTTGGTCTTCTTTTTCTTGATTGGTAAAAAGCAGGATTATTGTGAGAACATGAGGTAAGGTATTTTAGATACTAAGCCCAATTTTCAGTTTATATTGGGCAATCCATCATTGGTAGCAAATAGGAAATAACTAAACTAGCAGAACTTAATGTATGTGATGGGAAACACTGGACCAAACTTCAGACCAGGGTAATAAATTTAGCAACAACACTGTGACCCTGGGCTAGTCACATAACCATTTAAGGATGTAGCTTCCTCAACTGTATTTTAAGGAAACTGGATTTGACTATTGAGTTTTTTTTTTCTAGCCAACACTACATTTCAAGATTCCATATAGCTAGTTTTATTTTCAGGCTCCCATTTCATGAGTAACATTTTTTTTTATTTTAATACACAGTGCTCCATGCAATACATGCCCTCTTTAATACCCACCACCAGGCTCACCCATCCCCCCAGGCCCTTCTCCTCCAAAACCCTCAGTTTGTTTCTCGGAGTCCACAGTCTCTCCTTCATCTCCCACTCCGATTTCCCACAATTCACTTTCCCTTTCCTTCTCCTAATGTCATCCATGTTATTCCTTATGCTCCACAAGTCAGTGAAATCATATGATAATTGACTTTCTCTGCTTGACTTATTTCACTCAGCATAATTTCCTCCAGCCCCATCCATGTTGATATAAAAGTTGGGTATTCATCCTTTCTCATGGCTGAGTAATATTCCATTGTATATATGGACCATATCTTCTTTATCCATTCATCTGTTAAAGGACATCTGGGCTCTTTTCATAGTTTGGCAATTGCGGACATTGCTGCTATGAACATTGGGGTACAGATGGCCCTTCTTTTCACTACATCTGTATCTTTAGGCTAAATACCCAGTAGTGCAATTGCAGGGTCATATGGTAGCTCTGTTTTTAATTTTTTTAGGACTCTCCACACTGTTTTCCAAAGTGGCTGCATCAGTTTTGCATTCCCACCAACAGTATAAGAGGGTTCCCCTTTCTCCACATCCTCTCCAACACTTGATGTTTCCTGTCCTGTTAATTTTGGCCATTCTAACTGGTGTAAGGTGGTATCTCAATATGGTTTTTGTTTTGTTTTTTAAGGATTTTGTGTATTTATTTGACAGAGAGAGATCACAAGTAGTCAGATAGGCAGGCAGAGAGAGAGGAGGAAGCAGGCTCCCTGCTGAGCAGAGAGCCCCATGCGGGGCTCCATCCCAGGACCCTGGGATCATGACGTGGGCCAAAGGCAAAGGCTTTAACCCACAGAGCCACCCAGGTGCCCCTCAATGTGGTTTTGATTTGAATTTCCCTGATGGCTAATGATGACGAACATTTTTTCATGAGTCCGTGACAAAGGGCTGATCTCCAAGATCTATAAAAACTCCTCAAACTCAACACCCAAAAAATAGATAGTCATGTCAAAAAATGGGTAGAAGACATGAACAGACACATCTCCAAAGAAGACATACAAATGGCTAACAGACACATGAATAATATTTTTAACAATAAAACAACTGAGGCCAGAATGATTAAATGACCTCTCCAACATCAAAGTCAAATAGTTAATAAATTACAAATTACTGCATACAAGATTCCATGCATAATTGCTAGATCTCACTTAATCTTCTCATAATAGGGCTGTTTGGGTAAGGGGAAGTAAGTTTTCTACAAAGGTAACTACCTTCTAAAAATGACAATTGTTTTTAACTAATAGAGTTGGGAACATTAACTTAACGTAGACCTTTTATTCTGCCAATAATCACCCGGGAGGATCCTTGTAGCCTACAGACATAATTTTAAATGTAAATACCACAGTCCTCAAAAAGTTAAACAGAGCGTTACTATATGACCTAGCAATTTTATTTATAGATATATACATAAAAGAAATGAAAACAGTGACTCAAAAAGATGCTTGTATGTATATGTTTATAGCATCACCAGACAAATAGCCAAATAGTAGAAACAACTCAAAGGTTTACCAAAAGATAACTGAATAAATTGTGGTATATCCATACAATAGAGAATTATTTTGCCACAAAAAAAATTAAGTACTGATACATGCTAAAATATGGATAAACCTCAAAAATACTATGCTAAGTAAAATAAGCAAGACACAAAAGGTCATATACCATATGATTTCAGGTATATGAAATATTCAGAACAGGCAAATTCATGTAAACAGAAAGCAGGCTGGTGGTTGCTAGGGGCCTGAGGCAGTACATGTGGGGAATAGAAAGTGCTTAATGAACACACAGTTTTATTTGGAGGTGATGAAAATGTTTTAGCCCTTGATAGAGATGGTGGTTCTACAAAACTGTGAATGTATTAAATGCTAACCGATTTGATAAATTTAAATGCTTTTATGTTATATGAATTTCACTTTATCAAGACAAAATAGTACAGGCCTACTGAGATGAGGAGAATTCAAACCTAGACAGGAGAATAAAAGAAAACTGCCACTAGGAATCTGAAGTCCTTTTTTTTTTTTTTTTTTTAAGATTGTATTTCTTTATTTGTCAGAGAGAGAGAGAGAGGTGCATGGGCACAAGCAGGGGGAGTGGTAGGCAGAAGGAGAAGCAGGCTCCCCTCTGAGCAAGGAGCCTGATATGGGACTCAATCCCAGGACCCTGGGATCATCACCTGAGCCAAAGTCAGACACTTAAAAAAATGAGCCACCCAGAAGTCCTTACAAAGACTTCAACTCTGAAGTTTAATATTACAGCTGAAAGTGACTAATGTGGCTCTAACTGTGGTTAGTTAGCAAAAAAGAACCCCAGGGGCTAAGGAAAAACTGTCTTTAAAAGGAGAGGGTCCCAGGGCCATTGCCCCAGCTCAACAGGACCTCAGTTGCTATTGGTGGAGACTGGGCTTCCTTGTGGCTGATGCCCATCATCCTTGCATCCACCACCTGGGCACCAGGGGAAAAGTGGATTTGTGCCCACTCAATCACAACTTTACTCATTCTGTATCTACAGAGTGAACAGCTCACCAGTACCAGACATCTTTCTATAATTTGGGTATGACAGAGAGATGATCCTTATTTTCATGGAACTTAAATAATACAGAATAAGATACATGAAAGACAATAATAGAAAAAGAGTAAATTCAGACAAGATTACAACTAGAAGAAAAGACAGCAAAGTAACACAGAGTTGAGTAGATTGGAGGAGAGGTGCAGCAGAAGATAAGGTGGGAAAGGAAGCATTTCTGAAGAGGTGATGTTTTAGATGAGGGAGACCTAGATCTTCAGAGGGAAGGTTGAGTGGGGAAGTCATACCACAGCACAGCAAAAATTAGCTTCACCAATATGGACACTAAAGGTCATAAACTAACTCCTTACAAAGCTAACTTCTATATTCTGCATACAGTGGACATTTAACAAATATTGTTAAAGATCATAATGAGAGGAAAAGGCTAAATGGCAAACAAAAGGCTTAGTGTGGGGAGGGGGGGTTGTTTTCAATATTGTCTGTAGGAAGCAAATCCTTTTCTACTACTCAGATATAATTTCTGACAAGACTCAGAATCAAACAAATGTATTGTACTTGTTTTATTGATGAAATATTTGGAAGAAAAAATTCAGCCATTTTTAAACTTTTCTTTTAATGTTATGTTAGTCGGCATACAGTACATCATTAGTTTTTGATGC
This sequence comes from Mustela erminea, assembly GCF_009829155.1. NCBI lineage: Eukaryota > Metazoa > Chordata > Mammalia > Carnivora > Mustelidae > Mustela > Mustela erminea. Next base: position 46,508,017 of record NC_045614.1, read on the forward strand.
AGTGTTCCATGATTCATTGTTGCGTATAACACCCAGTGCTCCGTGGTAAGCAGAAGCACAATAGGGAGAGAAGAACCCTGTGCTGGAAATTACAAAACCTTCGTTCTGCCCCCCCCCCCCGCCCAAATTTGTCTTAACATTCTGTGTAAACATAGGAGAGTCACTTCAGCTATTTGCACTTCAATGTCCTCTATACAAGGGGAGATTTGGACTATATAATCTCTGAGGTTATATAGGGGAAGAAGAGAGTAGGAATCAGAAGCAAAGGTACAGCACAGACATTATTCAGATATAGGGACTCATCCGAGTGGGTGATTTCTCTTAGGCATTTATTCCTTTCTCCATCTTTATACCTACCCTGGTGTAAAAGGAGATTCAGCTCCTTTTCTGACATCTTTCCCTCCCTCCCTTTACTTACCAGAATATTTGTGACTCCTATGTGATAAATAAAATAGGATTTGAATATACCAATAGCCAGAGGAAAAAACTACATCAATTTCTTTTTTCTTTCTCTCTGAAAAATAAAAATTCCACTTATGAGCAAATTAGCTTTACACATCACCTCCCTGCATTTGAGAAGATAGAATAAATGGATTTTTCTTTAAAATGACATTAAGACAATCCAATTCTCCTCTTAAAAAATGATACAAGCATGCATTTGCCCATTCAATTTGGTATTAGAAGGAAGAATTTTCCTATATATTGGGGAGTTGAAGAAGATAATGAGTTTAGTTTGGTACAAATAATGTTTGAAACAGTGTTGTTCTCCTTCTTATAAATACAGTCTATAAATCTTATTAATCAGACTTCATTTCCTCCCTTTGTGAATGTAAGATTTTAATTGTTCTAATCCCTTCCCTGTTGATTTCTTGCTACAATTTTACACAGCAGCAGGTCATCTCTTCCCTTTTCTAGAAATACATTAGCACAGTGCTGTAGTCCTAAATAATATATTTCTTAATTGAGTGAGGGGGAAAAAAGAGGAAATTAACTCTGAAGTTCAGGGGACTAAAAATAGTTTTCCCAGAAAGCATACACATTTACTCATTGGAAGCTAATGTTAATTAGTTTTACCTTCAGAACTTCACAACAACAAGAAACAAAATCTCAAGATTTCATTTTTAAGAATCCTTATCTACAATTAATCAATGTATTGACTTAAGAACACAACGTATCTATACCTAAAATCAAAAAAAAATGGAAGGAAAAATTTTTACTGCTTTGCCACTGGAAGTCAATATCTAATACATACTGATATTAACTTTAAAGGACAATTTTCTATAATACGGTACATATGAAAAAAATGTGTTGGCTGAGATTCAAAAAAACTTTAATTTGAGTTCCTATTCAGTGGATAACTGCATGATTCTGAATACATTATTTAATTCTTTTGGGTCTCATTTTTCTCATTTATAAATAGTTGTAAAATAGTTAAGGATCCTCTCAATAAAACCATTTTATGGGGGCGCCTGGGTGGCTCAGTGGTTTAAGCCTCTGCCTTCAGCTCCGGTCATGACCTCAGGGTCCTGGGATCGAGCCCCACATCGGGCTCTCTGCTCAGCGGGGAGCCTGCTTCCACCTCTCTCTCTGCCTGACTCTCTGCCTACTTGTGATCTTCTCTGTCTATCAAATAAATAAATAAAAATCTTAAAAAAAACATTTTATGATCCTATAACTCTTTAAATATTTGTAATAAAAAATATACTTTGGGGGTGCCTGGGTGGCTCAGTGGGTTAAGCCTCTGCCTTCAGCTCAGGTCATGATCTCAGGGTCCTGGGATTGAGCCCCGCATCAGGCTCTCTGCTCGGTGGGGAGCCTGCTTCCTCTTCTCTCTCTCTGCCTGTCTCTCTGCCTACTCATGACCTCTCTGTCAAATAAATAAATAAAATCTTTAAAAATATATATATATATATATATATACTTTGCATATATTTCATTAAAAATGTGGAGATAGTATTTAAAGCTGTGCTGTACAACATATTAGCCACACTAGCCACATATGGCTACTTTAACTTAAAATAATTAAAAATAAAATAAAACAAATTCAGTGCCTCGGGTACACTAGCCACATTTCAGTTGCTCAAAAGCCTGTATGTAACCAGTGGTTTTGTAATGGACAGCAAAGGTTAAAGAATATTATCATCATCATCGCAGAAAGTGCTATTGAACAGTGCTAATATGAAGAGACAGAAAAAGCACTAGGTTGTATTATCTTTATGGAGCCCTAAAAGAAATGTTTCCTTAGTCATAATAAACTTATGTTTGTTAAGACTTTTGGCTGCAAGAAGCAGAAGCTCACTTGAACTAACTCTAGCAACAGAAGTTTAAGAATAAATGGATATGCCCACCCAAACAGAGGTATGAATACAGCCACTTCCATTAGTCATGAATACAGCCACTTTCTTTAGTCAAAGAAGCCAACAGTGTTTGTGGCTGATAAAACTGATAATATAAGGAAAGTAGGAAACAACAAAAAAGTTAAATTGAAAAGGTGAGTTTGAACGCATAATCGTAAAAGTACTTTTTTCAGACCATAGTGACTCAATGAAAGTAGCAGCACTTTTATCCCCTTCAGTTTCATGTGTACTCAGACTTCGGTCTCTAGTATTCTTCCCTGCTATGTCACCAACACTTAACAGGGTAATCGATTCCATGTCTTATGGAAGAGCAAACTTATAATGGGTTTGGAAATCCACTGTTTCTGAAAAGGATTGCTTTCAAGAATTCTAGAGGACAAAAGACCCAGTTTAGAGCTGAATGTATAAAAGGCCATGAGCCCATAAGGATACTAAGAAGAGAAAAATTAATGTAAAGAGTACCAAAATGTAGTGATATAAATCTAGAGTGAATACAATAGAGAATTGAACCTTCACTGATTTTAACAAGTCAAAAAGAAATAATACATAGTAGATATTTATTCTTCTGGTAAGCATGTCTGTCTATAAACCATACATGTGTACCAGCTTCTCTCTATGTCAGCAAGAAAAGAGTGACTAACATATGTGAGACAAAGAGCATTAGAAAAAGTAAGACCCAGGCACAAATAGGAAGAAAAAATCCACACGGTTCACTATGATGACCAAGTAGAATGAAAGTCCTGAAGTTGATTCATCTCTGACAACAGTATATGTTTCAAGATGATTAATTAGCCCATTGTTCTAAAGAAGCAAGAAAATGACACATAATCACATCTTTACCTCCAAGGGAATGAAACTCATAATTACAGCAAGTATACTAGTTATAATAAATTACAATAAGAAACATATTTTATATCAAACAATTAAGACAACATGGTAGTTACAAACTTCATGCTATATGAAATAAAGAACAGATCACTTGTCAAGAAAGGAATCAAAGTTTTACTTCTTCCTTGCTGATTTGGATGCTTTTTCTTTTTGTTGTCTGATGGCTGTAGCTAGGATTTCTAGTACTATGTTAAAATAACAGTGGTAAGAGTGGACATCCTGTCTTGTTCCTGACCATAGAGGAAAAGCTCTTAGTTGTTCCTCATTGCAGATGATACTTGCTGTGTATTTTTCACATATGTCCTTTATTATGTTGAGGCATGTTCCCACTAAAACTACTTTTTTGAGGGTTTTTATCATGAATAGGTGTCGTACATTGTCAAATGCTTTTTCTGTATCTACTGAAATGATCATGTGATTCTTACCCCTTCTTTTATTAACGTGGTCTATCAGGTTGATGATTTGTGAATATTGAACTACCCGTGTAACCCAGGAATAAATCCCACTTGGTTGGGGTGAGTGATTTTAATGTATTATTAGATTCAGTTTGCTAGTATTTTATTGATAATTTTTGCTTCTATGTTCATGAGGGATATTGGCCAGTCGTTCTTTTAGTGGAGTCTTTATCTGGTTTTGGTATGATTCAAAAAATGAATTTGGAAGTTCTCCTTTCTTTTCTATTTTTTTGAATAGTTTGAGAAGAGGAGGTATTAACACGTCTTTAAATGTTTGGTAGACTTTGTTTCTACCAAACATCATCTGTGGCATCATCTGGCCCTGGACTTTCATTTGTTGAGAGTTTTTTGATTAGTGATTCAATTTCTTTGCTGCTTATCGGTCTGTTCAAGTTTCCTACTTCCTCCTGCTTCACTTGTGGTAGTTTATATGCTTCTAGGAATTTATCCATTTCTTCCAGGTTGTCCAATCTGTTGGCATATAGTTTTTCATAATATTCTCTTATAATTGTTTGTATTTCTGTGGTGGTATCTTGTATTTTTTTTTGTATGGTACAAATGTTTGTATTTCTGTGTGGTACATCTTCAACAAGGAAGATGTAAAACTTACACTATTTGTATTTTTGTATCATACAAATGTTTGTATTTCTGTGTGGTACATCTTCAAAAAGGAAGATATAAAACTTACACTATTTGCAGATGACATGATAGTCTATACAGAAAACCCACAGGACTCCACCAAAAAACTGAATAACAGATACAAGAATTGAGTAGAGTTACAGGATACAAAATCAACCTAGAGAAATCTGTTGCATTTCTATACACCAATAATGAAGCAACAGAAAGAAATTAAGGAATCAATACCATTTACAATTGCACCAAAAACAGTAAGATATCCAGGGATAAACCTAACTAAAGAGGTTAAAGATCTGTATCCTGAAAACTATAAAACACTGATGAAAGAAAAAGAAACTGAAGATGACACAAAGAAATGGAAAGATATTCCATGTTCATGGATTGGAAGAACAATTATTGTTAAAATGTCAATACTACCGAAAGCAATCTACACATTTAATGCAATCCCTATCAAAATACCAACAGCATTTTTCACAGAGCTAGAGCAAACAATTCTAAAATTTGTTTGAAACCACAAAAGGCCCTGAATAGCCAGAGCAACCTTGAAAAAGAAAAGCAAAGGCATAGCAATTCCAAACTTCAAGTTATACTACAAAGCTATAGTGACCAAAACAGTGTGGCACTGGCACAAAAATAGATACACTAATCAATAGAACAGAATAGAAAACCCATAAATAAGCCCACAACTATATGGTCAATTAATCTTCAACAAAGCAGGAAAGAATTTCCAATGGGGAAAAAAGTAGCCTCAACAAATGGTATTGGGAAAACTGGAAAGCAACATGCAGAAGGATGAAAACTGGATCACTTTCTAACACCAAACACAAAAATATATTCAAAATGGATGAAAGGCCCAAATGTGAGACCTGAAACCATAAAAATCCTAGAATGTCGGGGACCGCCTCCGGCCGGGAAAGTCCCCGCCATTACAAGATGGCGCTTGGCTCACTGCCAGCAAAATACGCTGCAAGTAAACAACGAACTTTCTGGTGAAGCCAGCCTAAAGGAGGACATAGTCATTGGCTGTTTCAAATTTAATCAGCATAGTAACAAGACTCTCATTGGCTCTCCCCATTGCTTGGCCCCTTATTGGTCACCCTGCTGCATATAAGCTAAGGAAGTTGACAAAATAAAGAGGAATGAAGCATTAACACCATACCAGGCTTCTTGTCATCCTTGAGGGTCGGGTCGAGGGCGACAAATGGTGCCGAGACCCGGGAAATATTAAGAAAAATAGAAAAACCTTGCAAGGGAGAAGTCCGCAGGTAAGCAGGGTAAAACCACGACAAAGGTGGTGGGAAACTTGTACAAGTCCGCAATAAGAAGCGGGGCGGCCTTAGAGCCGGGATTTAGCGGCGAGTATACGTGGAACAGCCATTAGGTTGGGATTCTAATTATGAGATCTGGACTGTCAAAGTCGAGTTCTTTGGAAGGATATCCTTACGGGACAATGGAAAGGCCCGGATCCTGTATTAATCTGGAGCAGAAGTTCCGTTTGTGTTTTCCCACAGGACAAAGAAGTGCCGATTTGGATTCCAGAGAGATTGGTCCGGAAGGCCCCTGAGAACGAGGATGAGGACAGAGGAAGCCGTGATCCTCCTACTGTCGTGGGGGACTCTGATATTCCTAATTCCCCCGATGGCGACACGTGAATTATGGGCTATTCTGAAGGCTTGGCCCTATCCTTTACCTTTAACTAATTCTTCCTTTATCTTCCCCCCGTTCTTCACTAGCTGATCTACTGAGTGTTGGTTCTATTGTTCCTTTTTCTGCGCTCTGTGTTACCCCTATAAAATTCTCTAACCTTAGTCAGATTAGCAATTCCTCCCAACAGCTCTCTCAGTATTTGCAGGGTGCTTGGTCTGACGATATTCAAAATTTCACACGAATCCTTCTGGCTGAGATAACTCGACTAAATAGTACACGTGTGCAACCAGCTTCCCTTCCAGAGCTATTTCAAACATTCAGCAATATGTTCCAGTTCACCAAACAATGGGCTGGTACAATTGGTCTTCTTGTCCTCCTCCTTATTGGCATTCACCAATGGAGAACAGCAGCGAGAGCAGAGCCGAGCTATAGTACAAGCCCTTATGTCAATAGAGGCTGGGACATCTCCCCAGATATGGCTAAGCATGCTAGATCAGTAGTCAAAGACGGGTAAGATCAGTAGAGAAACATACCAACCTAAGACAGGACAGAGATCATCGATATCTTGTGTCTGATGACAGGTAAGGATGTTTTCTGCTACTGATGACCTAAGACAGGCACGATCTCTGCCATAAAACAAAAAGGGGGAGATGTTGGGGACCGCCTCCGGCCGGGAAAGTCCCCGCCATTACAAGATGGCGCTTGGCTCACTGCCAGCAAAATATGCTGCAAGTAAACAACGAACTTTCTGGTGAAGCCAGCCTAAAGGAGGACATAGTCATTGGCTGTTTCAAATTTAATCAGCATAGTAACAAGACTCTCATTGGCTCTCCCCATTGCTTGGCCCCTTATTGGTCACCCTGCTGCATATAAGCTAAGGAAGTTGACAAAATAAAGAGGAATGAAGCATTAACACCATACCAGGCTTCTTGTCATCCTTGCGGGTCGAGGGTGACACTAGAACAGAGTACAAGCAGTAATTTCTGATGTGCCGAGCACATCAGCTGTGGCAACATTTTTCTAAATATATCTCCTGAGGCAAGGGAAACAAAAGCAAAAATCAACTATTGGGACTTAATCAAAATAAAAAGCTTCTGCATAGCAAAGAAAACAATCAACAAACTAAAAGGCAACTTATGGAATGGAAGAAGATATCTGCAAATGATGTCTCTCATAAAGGGGTAGTATCCAAAATATATAAAGATTTTTTATAAAACTCATGAATAATCCAATTTAAAAATGGCAGAACATATGAATGAATATTTTTCCAAAGAAGATGTACAGATGGCCAATAGACACACGAAAAGAAGGTCAACATCACTTATCATCGGGGAAATACAAATCGAAACCACAAGAAGATATCACCTCACACCTGTCAGAATGGCTAAAATTAACAACACAGGAAACAAAAAGTGTTGGAGAGGATGCACAGAAAGGAGAACCCTCTTGCACCATTGCAAACCAAGGCAGCCACTGTGGAAAAAGTACAGAGGTTCCTCAAAAAGTTAAAAATAGAACTACTCTTTAATCCAGCACTGCACTAGGTTTTTACCTGAAAAATACAAAAGTACTAATTCAAAGGGATAAATGTGCCCAGATGTTTATAGCAGCATTAGCTAGCTACATTAGTGAAATTATGGAAACGGCCAAGTGTTCGTCAGCTGATGAATGGATAAAGTGTGTATGTATATATACCTACAGTGGAATATTACTCAGTCATATAAAATGAAATGTTGCCATTTGCAATGACATGGATATAGCTAGAGAGTATTATGCTAAGTGAAATAAGTCAGCAGAGAGGAAAAATACCATATGATTTCACTCATCTCTGGAATTTAAGAAAACAAATAAGAAGAGGGGGCAGAAGAGAGAAAGACATAATCCAGGAAAAAGATTCTTAACTATAGAGAACAAACATGGTTACCAGAGGTGAGATGTTTGTGGGGATAGGTTAAATAGGTGATGGGGTTTTAAAAGTACACTTGTTGCAATGAGCTCCAGGTGTTGTTCAGAAGCGCTGAAGCACTATATTGTACACCAGAATTAATATTTCATTGTATGCTGACTAACTGAAATATAAATTTTAAAAAAGAATTAAAAAAATGAATCAAGTCTCAAAAAAATCAAAATCTGTAGGAAAAAGATAAGATTCAGTTCATTAAAACACAAACCTGCCTAATTTTTTTTTAATGTTTGTACTGGTAAGATTACAAAAAACAACTTGAAGAAAATATAAAAAACTATCTGAGCACCTGAAATCCTAAGAAATCATAATTGTTGAAAACAGTAAAAAAGCTGAAGCCAAAAAATAAAAACAAAATTAAGTAGAAGGTATTAGTATTTTTTATAACTCCCTTTGGTAAAGGGGCATCAAGAAGATCTGTAATCATTTTATTATATATGTTTCCCTCTGCCATTTCAGGAATTTGAAGAATCAACCACAGTAAATTTATAACTGCAGTTTAAGTTATCTGAAGGGCTTTAATCAAAATCTGTAATCAATACCTAAATTCACTCAACAAAAATAGTTTCCTATATAAGTAAGAGAATAATAACTGCATTAAATAAAGATAAAGAGTAATGACAGTTCCTTCCCATGCTCAAAAACTCCTTGACATTTTAAACAGTATGTATTCTATCTCATCTAATCTCTACACATGTGTATCTGTTTCATTCCTTCTAATTGGTTCTCTATGCCCTTCAATAGATAAAGCAGAGAGAAGATGCCGCCTCAGAACTCCCATGTTCCTATGCTATAGTTCTAGATACATAAAGAAATTCGTTCTCTTACTAATCAGTGTCTGGGGGAAAGGATTCTAATAATGGTTGGGCCAGATTCTTTTCCTAGTTCCAACTTGCTTTTCCCAGGAGGTATAATTACACTGTAGGAAGATAGCTTCCAGGAAGCCATGTCCACTGATATAAGAGAAGGCTAAGGACATCACTGTAAGATGGAAAGATAACCTCAAACATATCTACTTTATCCCAATAAGTCTAAACGGGTAGCACATCACTCTCTGACTTGGTGCCTTTTCTTTGGACTCTAATACCTTTCCTTGTTGACCGTATCATAATTAGAAACTGTTTTTGAGAACTGTCAAACTCTCTTGAGCCATGTTTTACCTCAAAATCTTTTAACTGAGGATTTCTGGTATCTGACTTCTTAAATTCTGGGGTTCATATCTGACTCTGACCAAAATTCTCACCCCTATTGCAAACTCTAAGAAGTGCCAATAAATTTCCAAGGGCCCTTGGAAATTTATGTGCCTATGTGCCTAAAAGGGCAACTTAGTTTAAATGAGAACCAAAAAAGCAACTTAGTTTAAATGAGAAAAAAAAAAAAAAGCAAATGTCTCAATAATTGAACCTCCAAAAGCTAGATCATGAAGACAGAAATCCCAAATGCTTTTGTCTAACCAATTCAATAATTAAATTAATGGTTTAATAAAATCTAGCAACAGAAAACAATGGTTAAATATAAATAAAAAGCATAAATGACAAATTCTGACTTCATTGATGTCATTTTTACCATTTCCACAAAAATAATAGCACTTATAAACCATTATGGAGTTCCACTTATATGCTTTCAGACTACATGACAGTTTTATATTCAAATTTATTTCCTCTGCAAATTTCTTAAACTAATTAAACTTCCTAAAGGTAACGGAGGTAAAAGAGAGCAGAAAACTATTTTTTCCTTATTGTTTATTCCTTAATTGCACATGTAATGAGGCAAAACCAAAACAGTGCACCTTGAAATGTGTTTTTTAATGAGGCCTTTCCATGGCTATAGTACTAAAGCTTTTGTTGTTATTACTGGGTATTGCTTTGTGGCTAATACTTTACAACCACAGAAATTTCCATGATCAAAATAGTCCTGATGTTCATTAGGAGTATCTTTTACAAATTAAACTTGAGTTAGGATAGCCAGGCTTCTAGATAATATATTAGAAAATGTTCATTTTGGGGGAGACTTGATAGCTCATTCAGTTAAGTGTCCAACTCTTGGTTTCTGCTCAGGTCAGGATCTTAGGGTTGTGAGATGGAGCTCCGTGTCAGGCTCTACACTAGGTGTGGAGTCTGCTTAAGGTTTTTCTTTCTCTCTCTCCCTGTTCCTCTGCCCCTCCCTCACCTAAAAAAAAAAATACAAAAATGTTAGTTTTATATAGTAATCACCTTACTAAATTATATAAGTTAACAGGCACTTGAAAAATTTTAGTCTCAAAGCAAGCTACTTATTTAATACAATACATATTTTGTATTTTCAGAAAGGAATGTGGTAACTAATTTTTATTATATAGATAAAAATTTTCATTTAGTTCTTTTTTGAAGGCTTTTGTTAGCATTACAGCGACATAGCACTCATTCAAATGGTATCTAATAGGCCTACATTTGCCATAGTTAGAGATGGTGTGTGAAAAAAAGACAGAAAGGGTCAATTACAGTATAGTGCTAAGACTGACTTTATATGGGCTGGAGAATTCCAACAGTTACATCGTTAGGAATTCTATAAGCTACTTTTTACATAACAACCACTAGTAAAAGTTAAAGTATGTAAATATTCAACAAAGGAAGAATAAAAGGGAACTTCCTCAACCTAAAATGGGCATCTGTAAAAATAATGCAACAATATCATACCTAATGATGAAAGACTGAAACTTTCCTCCTAAGATCAGGAACAACACAAGGATGTTTACTCTAGACAGTTTTATTTTATAGTACAATTGCTCTGGTTCTAATCCGAAGGTATAATTACCCTGTAGGAAGATGGCTGTCTAGATGGTTCTAACCAGGGCAATTAGACAAGAAAAAGAAATAGAAGGACACAAACTGGAAAGGAAGAAAAATTATCTCCATTTGCAGATGACAATATATGGTATAGAAAAAATCCTAAGGAATTTTTGCACACACACACACACATACACACACACACTATCTAGAACTAATAAGTTCTGCAAGATTACAGGGTTCAATTTATATATAAAACTCAACTGTATTTTGATATACTAAGAAATGAACAATCCTAAAATTAAGAAAAAAATCTCCATTTACAACACCATCAAAAAGAATAAAAAACTTACTATTTTTCCCTTTTAAAGAAAGGCAGACTGACATTTAGAGTTTATCTTTGTGTATGGTATAAGACAATGGTTGAGTTCTATTCTTCTGTATATAGCTATCCAATTTTCTGAGCACCATTGACCTATGAAAGACCTCAACTTAAGACAAGAATCCATCAAAATCCTAGAGGAGAACATAGGCAGTATTCTCTTCAACACTGGCCACAGCAACTTCTTTCAAGACACTTCTCCAAAGCCAAAGGAAACAGAAGAGAAAATGAACTTTTGGGACTTCATCAAGATAAAAAGCTCCTGCACAGCAAAGGAAATAGTCAACAAAACAAAGATCCAACTCATAGAATGGGAGAATATATTTGAAAATGACACTACAGATAAAGGGCTGGTATTCAAGATCCATAAAGAACTTCTCAAACTCAACAGCCAAAATACAAATAATCAAGTCAAAAAATGGGCAGAAGACATGAACAGACACAAGGAGACATCCAATTGGCCAACAGACACATGAAAAAGTGCTCAACATCATTTGGCATCAGGGAAAGACAAATGAAAACCACAGTGAGAAACCATCTCACACCAGTCAGAATGGTTAAAATTAACCAGTCAGGAAATGACAGATGCTGGAGAGAATGCAGAGAAAGGGGAACCCTCCTACACTGTTGGTGGGAATGCAAGCTGTTAACAACCACTCAGGCAAACAGTATGGAGCTTCCTCAAAATGTTGAAAATAGGGGCACCTGGGTGGCTCAGTGGGTTAAAGCCTCTGCCTTCAGCTTGGGTCATGATCTCGGGGTACTGGGATTGAGCCCCGTGTCGGGCTCCCTGCTGAGTAGGGAGCCTGCATCCCACCCCCCTCTGCCTGCTTCTCTGCCTACTTGTGATATCTGTGTGTGTGTGTGTGTCAAATAAATAAATAAAATCTTAAAAAAAAAAAAGTTGAAAATACCCTATGACACAGCAATCCCACTACTGGGTATTTACCCTAAAGATACAAATGTAGTGATTTAAAGGGGCACATGCACCCAAATGTTCATAGCAACAATGTCCACAATAGCCAAACTATGGAAAGAACCTAGATGTCCATCAATAGATGGATAGATAAAGAAGTTGTGATATAGATATAGATATAGATATAGATATAGATATATATATATATATATATATATATATCTCCATACATACAATGGAATACTATGTAGCCATCAAAAAACCCAAAACCTTGCCACTTGCAATGATGTGGATGAAATTAGAGGGTATTATGCTAAGCCAAATAAGTCAATCCGAGAAAGACAATTACCATGTGATCTCTCTGATATGAGGAATTTGGGAGGCAGGGCAGGGGGGTTGTGGGGGGAAGGAAGGGAAAAAATGAAACAAGATGGGACCAGGGAGGGAGACAAACCATAAAATACTCTTAATCTCAGGAAACAAACTGAGGGCTGCTCAGGGGTTGGGGGAGAGTGATAGGGTGTCTGGATTATGGATATTGGGGAGGGTATGTGCTATTGTGAGTGCTGCGAATTGTGTAAGACTGATGAGTCACAGACCTGTACCCCTGAAACAAATAATACATTATACATTAATAAAAAATAAAAATTAAATTAAAAATTAAAATTAAAAAAAAAAATTGAGATGCCACCTTACACCAGTTAGAATGACAAAAACTGACAAGGCAATAAACAACAAATGTTGGAGGGGTTGTGGAGGAAGGGGAACCCTCTTACACTGTTGGTAGGAGTGCAGTGCAAGTTAGTACAGCCACTTTGGAAAACAGTTTGGAGGTTTCTCAAAAAGTTAGAAATAGATCTACCCAATGACCCAGCAATTGCACTAGTGGGTATTTACCCCAAAGATACAGATGTAGTGAAAAGAAGGGCCAAATGTACCCCAAAGTGCATAGCAGCGATGTCCACAATAGCAAAACTATGGAAAGAGCTGAGATGCCCTTCAACCAACAAATGGATAAAGAAGATGTGGTCCATATACATAAAAGAATATTACTCAGCCATCAGAAAGGGTGAATACCCAACTTTTGTAGCAATAAGGATGGAACTGGAGGAGATTATGCTGAGTGAAATAAGTCAAGCACAGAAAGTCAATTATCATATGGTTTCACTTATTTGTGGAACATAAAGAATAGCATGGAGGACATCAAGAAAAGGAAGGGGAGATATGAGAGGGGGAGACAAACCATGAGAGACTATGGACTCCAAGAAACAAACTGAGGGTTTTAGAGGGGAGGGGGTTGCAGGGATGGGTTAGCCCGGTGATAGGTATTAAGGAGGGCACATATTGTATGGAGTACTATGTAATATATGCAAATAATGAAATTTGGAACACTACACCAAAAATTAATGATGTACTGTATAGTGACTAACGTAACATAATAAAAAAAATTTTTTAAAAGGTGGACTTCCACATGCAGTACCTCATTTGAATGTGTTTAGAGTCTTGGAAGTTTAACTACCCTACATTCTCCTACAAATGGACCTTGAGAGCTTGTTTGCAGGTTCTAGAAGGGGCATGCAGCTACTCATATACCCTTGACTGAAGAATGGTCCTCCTCTATAAGGGAAGGTCTTCCTCTTCAACAGAGCAAGCTTCAGGAGAGACACAGACGGAGCAATGAGAGAAGGTCTTCCTCTTCAACGGAGCAAGCTTCAGGAGAGACACAGACGGAGCAATGAGAGAGGATGGGGACACCCATCTAGCCAGCTAGAACAGCCAAATCAACACTGGAGATCATCAGGGTAACAGAAGTTGCAGCCAGATTGCCCTCACATCCAAAAAATAATAAAATACTTATGAATAATAAATACTTATGAATACATATAACAAAAGAAGCACAAAGAGATCCACCAAAACATGGCAGAGAGAATTAAAGACCTAAGTGAATGTAAAGATATTCTGTGTTCATGATTTGAGAGACTTAATATTGTTAAGATGACAATACTACCCAAACTGGTCTAGTTTCAACATAATCCTTAATCAAAATCTATACAGTAAAAAATCAACTTTATCCATAAAGAGGTCCTCTGGTCTGCTTTTTGCCCCTAGCTAGTGGGAGATGATCTCTAGATCCTTGAAGTGCCCTGCCTGATAGAAGTGTATCTGTTTCCTGTGGCTTTAACCACTGGAGAGTCTAACATTGTGATTTAGGATAGGAGCTTTGGGATACACCATTTAGTTCCAACCTCCAGAAGAAATAAAGACTAAAGGTATAGCCTAAATCTCCAGGAAGAGTGAAGACAAAAGTTTAGCCATCTGGGCAGTAGGTGATAAGAGCCCCCAGAAAAATCTCTGGACACCAAAGGCTCAGGTGAACTTCCCAGGTTGGGAATTATGAGGTTTCACATATCATAGCTGGCAGGAGATAATTCTATCCAGAACTCCACAAGGAAAAGACAATCAGAAGCCTCACGTTTGGACCCCTCCCAGACTTCACCTTATGCATCTCTTCCTTTAATTGTTTCTAAACAATTTTCTAAACAATTGTTTGCATTGTCCTACAATATAAGTGTAATCAATAAGTATAGCACTTTTGTGAATTCTGTGAGTTGTTCTTGTGAATTATCAAACCCAAGCATGATTGTAGGAACCCTCAAATATATAGCCAGCTGATTTAATGTTCTTGAGGTTATTTACATGTGTTTTAGATGTATACTGGAATTATTATATTTTGGTGTGGTAATGAACAAGTACCCCCATGTTCAGTGATTCACACTGGTGAATTGAAGTAACCATAGTGAGAGTATTTATACCACAGAAATCGGCAAATGCTAAAAATCTGGGCTTAATTTATTGTTTTCTTGATAGTAAAACTAATAATAATACAGATTGTACATAAGAGTTTATTGTGTCTATGGCCATTACATTGTGAATTGCACAAGAAGTTTAGGAAATACCCTGCCAGTATTTGAAAATTACCCAATTAAGCAAAGAAATCACTGACATCATTGACAAAAGAGTAAATTTCCAGCACATGTCCTCACTGTCTGATTTTCACATCAGTCATCATTGTAAAAGAAAATATCAATCAACATTCATATCACAACTACACTCATTCATCAAACGCAACCACAACTTGGCTCTGGATACAAGAATTTGGGAGAAAATCAATGTCAGCATTCTGCAAGAATCAATTGTATGGAATTTATAATAAAGAGTATTGTATATTTTGTTATCAAAAATAAATTGGGTGCTATATATCTTTATGCCAATAAAATGTATAATAAATGTGTGTACATATGTATATGCACTTTTTCTGGAGATCCAGTTGTTAATCATTTAGCAGAACACAACTGGTTTCAGGGTTATCTTCCTCAAGGAAACAGGTCTACCATTTGATAAACCCTGTACATTTAGCCTAATTGTACAACTGGCTTTAATAATTTCTAGACATAGAAGTTATGTTGACAAGTAAAAGCTTCCCTCTTTAAGCCTCCAGGGTCTCCATCTTTTCCTAAAAAATTGTATGGACCAGTTTGGCAGTGACTCCAGCGTACCACATATAAACAGACCACAGAGTTTATCTGGGCTTTTTGAGGATGTGCACATATGGCATTTGTACTTCAGTGACAAGAACTGTTCAGTCTCTAAGCTGCTCAGAAACTCCAAAAGACCGCATAGCCATTGCCAAACCCAAGATAAGTGAGCCATAAAAACCTCCTAAGGCATTTCTGAAATCTCTCTTTTTTTTATTAACATATAATGTATTATGTGCCCCAAGGGGACAGGTCTGTGATTCATCAGTTTTACACAAGTCACAGCACTCACCATAGCACATACCTCCCCAACTCTGAAATCTCTTACTTAGCTCAGTACTTACTAGACCACTATTCCCCCAACTCAAAACTGTCTACATCCTAATTCTAGTGCTGATCTTGGGCCTTGAACAGGAATTTATCCTAATTTCCATGGTAGTTGACTCAATTCTCCACAGGATATCTGGGCATGGCTTTCCCCTTCGAGAATTAACACCTCACAGCTTCTCCAAAATTCTAGACTCTGACTTGAATGTAGCAAAATGGAGCTCCTATTTTCACGTCAGATGTATTTGCAAGCCTTCCCTGGGGTTTCTCTCTTTTCTCCTAGCCACAATTTCTTTGATCATTTTTAAAAGGATTCAGAAAACTGCCTCTTACTCTGTTCTTATGTAACTCCCTGCTATCCCAACCTAGAATGCTATCATTTGTCTATTTTGGTTTTCAAAGCAAAGTTAAGCATTTTGTTAAGTATGAAAAATCAGGGCACTCTGAAATCATCTGTTCTTTGCTTTCTCTCCTAGTTAAATAAAGAGGAAACATACTTCCTTTTCCTGGAAGTTTATAAACAGTTTATAAACTGTTTCTTATTTCCTATACTCCTATGTAACTTTTTATCCCACTCCTTGACTATATCTAACTCTTGCACTTCTTTGAAAAATGTGATACTACTTTATGTAGTACATTTCTCCCAAGGATTTCAAATTATATTTTCATTAATGTAATATTTACTTTTACTGTCCCTTCAGCAGAGGACAGTATGGCTTGCTCCCATAGGAGATAGATACCCATTAAAAGAGAAAAAACAACCATAAATGAAAAACAAATACATTTTTGTTCTGTTGAAGATTACTAAGCTTTCAAGGAACAGAGATTATTAGTAATTCTGTAAAGAGTAAAGTAAAAAAAACACAATGGGACTAGGAATAAGGAAGAAGAAAAAATAAAATCCCTAGAAAAGAGAAAAAGCTTGCATTTCTTGTTTTTTTTTTTTTCACCTGATAAGCCAACAAAAAACTGTTAATGCATTCATTTGATGACCTTTAAAAGCATCCGTCTTCATATATGGCATTCGAAGCACATAATGAGATTAGTATTTAGAGACTGTTATGAGAATAGGTCAAGTTAGTCACAAGCATATTTTCATTTTGGTTCACTGTATTTTCTGCCACAGCATTTTGCAAGCTGATGTACACTGTTTTCAAGGAAATGTAGCAGTGAGAGTACTCCCATGACCTTTTATCTCACTCCCCCCAACCCCATCTGGAGGTAACCATCAGTAAGTGTGGTCCATATTAAAGTTAGGCATGTGAGTAAACAGAAGGTCTTTGGGAATCGCTGAGAGAGAGGAAACTGAAATCCCCCACAATTTCCAGTGTTCAAAAGATCTTTAAGATAGTCTACCAATACATGAAGGTCAGGGTATGCCTCAAAATCAACCTATTTCTCCAGGGTCATTTAAATGCCACTTCAGTCAGAAAGCTGACTAATGATGGCTGCTGTAGTGATCTCTCCTTCCTTTGAACACATCTATAGCACTTATCTGGCATTTTAATCATAGGCCTTGAAGGCTTAAACTGTTTGGGTGAGGGGAAAGGTCCCAAGCCAAGTGATTCTACTTAGTCAACCAGGACTAGTTCAAAGGAAACCTTTGGAACTGTCCCAGCACAAAATAATGGTTTGGGACCTCTCCCATTCACCCAAACAGTTGGGATATCTGGGTGAATTCCTAGATATTTATAACTGTGTCATGAATTACTTTGATAAGCATTAAAGAACAAAAATCTCTCCAGAGTGTTCTAATATACAGGCAGATTTGGAAACTATTTGATGGATGTGGTTGTTTCCCCCAATCCTGGGATACTGCTAACTCCTCCCCAAACTTTCCCAGGGAAGAGTTGGTCTGTTTTTATTTTGTTTTTATTTTAATGAGAAACATATTTGTACTGTTGCAGAAAATTCAGAATTGTCCCTTAGTTTTCCCAATTCACTGAGCTGAATCCATGTACCTCTGGCAGTTCTACATGTGTCCTATAACTCCCCTGAGAAGGGGAAGTAGAGAAGGGGGGATATGTGCTACACTGATGTTTACCACAAATGACTGTACGGTCACGAGTCTTCATCTACACTGAAGTTTTACTAAAAGTAGAAATAGTGTCTTTTATCGCTGTATCCCCAGCCTAAATAAGGGATGCCATGTAATTTTTAATCCTCAATTACTTGATGAATTAATGAATAATGTAAGATATAAAATAGCAGTGATTGCTCATTGCATTTCCTGGCACACTCCACAGTACCTAACATAATAAATTTGTTGCTTGTTTAATAACTAAAAAATTCAGGTAAAGGATAATCATTATTTTATGTGTTTAAAAAAAAAAAGAGGAATGAGAGGACCTAATCAGATCAGAGATTTTTAATTTTTTTTTTAAATTACAGACTCCTTCAGAATCTGATGAATGCTATGAGCCCCTCCTCTTCTCAGCTTCCATACCCTCCAAAGTATACACATATTTTGAGGGGTTTGTAAACTAAGCACCCCCAAAGCCATCACTGACTCCAGGTTAAGAACCACTAGAGCTCATTTCAAAGAACTTCTGGCTCTAAAAAGATAAACAATCCTGAAGAAGGGCCATGGCCACCAGTATCGAGGCTTAAGGGAAATCCAGAGACTCAACCAACAGAAATGTGAAAGCCAGTTGCTTCTAAAACAAAGACTGCCCTGACAAAGTTTGGACTCTAGACAAAGTTTGGGACTCTCTGGAGGTAAGTGTCTCTCTGCAGAGGTTATTTATGTCCCCAAGCCTAGATCAGCTGTTTGTGCAAGGCTGGTAGAGGGGAAGCATGTTTGCCTCAGGACTTCATTGCTGGCAAATTATCTCTGGAAAATACTGCTAGGGAAAGTGCTGACCAAACAACATCTATATTTACACAGTTAGATATTCATTAAAGCAGAAAATGCCCACTAAATTTAGAGAGCTGCTAAGTGCCAGATTCAAGAACAGACCAGTGCAGAAAAGTTGGCTCAAATTTATTCTGAGACTGTGCCAAGGATAAGTTGGGTTCCCTGGCAATAACTTTCCCCAGGTGATCCTGACTATAAGAATGTCACATGGACCCACAGGAAGCAAGTTTTGTTTTTTACTAAGGGAACATAACAAGAAGGTCAGATGATGGGATTTGATCCAGTACAGTAGGGATTATGTCTAAACAGAGAGTTCACTCTTGATATTCCAATGCACCCCAATGAGAATATTGCCGTCTGTATTACTTTGACATAAAAATGTGACCAAATGGCTTTCACAAGCCCCGCTATGAAATATAAAATAGTTATCTGTGTACCAACTGCAGATGAACTTAGACTGAAGAGTAGACCAAGAAAAGGGGGATAGATTTATCCCCATTCTCATATAAGAGATAACCAGGCCCAGGGAGGTCGGTAACTTTCCCAAGATCATAAAACTAAGTGAGAAGTTCGTAATTCCAAATCCATGAAATTCTTGCTACTCATATTTCGATTGACAGTCCAGGAGAAGCAGCATTTGGGAGCTTGTTGGAAATGCAGAACTTCAAGTCCCCAAGCCAGACTGGCTGAAGCTTAATTGACATCCTAATAAGAGCCACAGAGGGGAGTATACACATATATAATTTGTATGTTTAAGAAGCATTATACCAGACAATGTGGTCTCCTCAAATGTGGTCATGTTCTTATTGTTATGGTAACAGTTTGGGAAGCAGGATCAAGGAAAGAATATTACTTGAGAGATGAGAGGAGAATTGATAAAATTGTATGATTTGGAAAGATCTACCTTTGGAAGGGTGAAGGAAGATAGGAAACACAGAGAAGCATGGGAGCCTTGGCCCTGAGGGTACCACTATCTCTGAAGCAAATAAAAGAAGATTCTGTCTGCAGCTGGGAGAGGAAGGCAAAAATGGAAGAAAGGGACCAGAGATAAACTTCCCCTTCTTCTCAGTTTCCTCTATAGGCCTTATGATTAGAACTACAAATGCATTTCAACATTCGCCTTTAAAAAATCTAAAAAGAGGTGAATGCCTAATTATTCATCATCCAAGTCAAGCACAAATGACTAGCTTTCTTCTGGGACTTGTAACTTGTAATTATTCAGAATTGTGACCCTATGACGTGCAATATCTACAAAGACTAATTCATTTGTCCATTGTGTTTCATATAATTTCAGTTATAAGTAAGTTTTGTCTCATTCTAATTCTAGAAAAAAATGATAGTTCATGTGTGATGGTTTCTTTTATTTTTAGTTAATTAAAATCTCCATTCCTGAAATCAAGGGGGGAAAAAAAAAAAAGAATTATTCTCAAGGGCCAAAGGATCTTAAACTCACACATGTGATACCTCAATCCTCCAGTTATCTCTGTTCATCGCTGGTGCCTGAACTGAGAAAAGTCTTGACTTTAAGTAGGTACTAAGTAAATATTTGCTTCAAATCCCTTGCAAACTCTCTTCCTTCCAGCCTCTCCTGACCTGGAAACACAGAGACCTGTTACTTAAAGATTTGCTTGTTAGCAATTCTTCCCTTATACTCTGCCAAACTTTGCCTTCCTGCAATTTGCACCCAACCACTCGAGTTCAGAACAGAACAAATCTTCTTCCCCTTCTATATGGCCAAAAAACTCCTAACTCATTTAGCTATAAGCAATTACAGTGCCTTTCTAATACACATATATATTACTACTGGATTACATTCAACTTTGTACATAATGCAGGGTTAATTCATGAAAGAT